>NC_137029.1:2059758-2109758 GCF_032717465.1 Coenobita brevimanus
TCACTTTTGGACAAACTTTTCAAAGTGAGGGTGTTACATGCAATTCTTTACCGTCTTCACTAATAATGTTTTTCCTGGGTTTAATAAAATCATCTGCAGGTAGGGAGAGGAAAGTGTACAGTGTCATTGTAATAAGGTGGTTAGTCTCCCTCACTGAATCTCTTAAGCTCCCCCTTTGACTCCCTTGAGCTCCCTAACTAACTCTCTTGAGCTCCCTCACTGACTCCCATTAGCTTCCTCACTGACTCCCATTAGCTCCCTCACTGATTCCCTCAAGCTCCCTCACTGACTCCCATTAGCTTCCTCACTGACTCCCATTAGCTCACTCACTGATTCCCTCAAACTCCCTCACTGACTCCCATTAGCTTCCCCACTGACTCCCATTAGCTCCCTCACTGAATCCATAAGCTCCTCAATGACTCCCATTAGCTCCCTCACTGAATCCATAATCTCCTCACTGACTCCCATTAGCTCCCTCACCGACTCCCATATGCTCCTCACTGACTCCCATAACCTCCTTTACTGATCCCTTCACTGATTCTCAAAACTCCCTGATTGATTCACTTAACCTGGGTGCGTCTTAGGGATATGTACAGTCAGGGAAAATTCCGCGTTACCCACTGTTCGGAGCACTGATGGTCGACGAATAGTCACGAAGCAGCAGCCAGACCCCACTTGTCTGGTAACTGTGAGTGGGAGGGAAGGTGGCAGGGGGTGGAAGGGTGTGGAGAGTTGCTCACGTCACAGTATCAATTCATGTTTACTGTCAAAGGTATGCTTCTTTGGTTTCGTTTTGTAATGTTCGACAGGAATGATAGTTGCTGAGACTGGTCTTATAATTAGGACTTCCCATGTCATTCTGTCAATAGGAAAACGAAAAACCCGTTCATCGCTCATATAAATATTTTATTATTATTAATATTACACACTACCCTTGATTCTAAGTCTGACATGAATAATTACCAGTATAACACTAAAAATTTTTGCAGGCAGATGTTTACAGTGGGACGACAGAGGATAAATAAGTAAACAAATTTCTCCTGGGGAAACGTCTCATCTTAAAGTCCAGAAGAAATGAAAGCATTCAAACCTTTGTCCGAACCCAGCAAACTTCAATAACTTTCCTGACAACACTACAGACATTTACGTAATTTTTTTTTTCACAAAATGTAAACACCATATTATTCATCTATCCTTATGAAATCAACTCAAATACACCGTCCAAGTCATACATTGCACACTTATACGTGATTCCCAATCTATCCCTAACGCTTCTCTGCCCCCATTCCCCCGCCTCCCTCTCCTCCACACTCACAGTTACCAGACATATGAGGTCTGGCTGTTGCTTCACATTAACCTGTCTCACATCAGTGCTTCGGGACGTGGTTAATGCGGAACTTTCCGTGGCTGTACACACAACAACAAAAACTATCGTTACACCTTCTGCGCGATATAAAATGACACACGAATGAAGGTTTTTGATAACAGCCTCCTCCATTGGTATCCCTGCGTGTGTTTGTTGCATATTTATTATAAGCTATGTCCATTGCTTCTCCCATGCATATTTCTACCTCGTCCTATTTGGCAACTCACTCACTGTCAGGCTTACCAACCCTAGCAAGACAGCCAGGTTGTTCAGTATGAAACACATCGGACCCCCCTGTAACGATAGTTATTTTGCTGCGTGTACATACTTTCAGGGATCTGTTGGGGGTGGTGGAAACGGTTCGGTTAGCTGCGGCTATCAAATGTGTCCTTTGTCTAGTTTGTTCAGATTTGGCCAGGCCGTTAGTAGCAGTGCAGGGGATAATGGAGAAGGCTACCCATGATAAGCAAACTCATCTCACTTTTACCATATCACTCCGATGACCTTACATTCATTCTATTTTTGCTGCTTTTGAGCGACTATAAAATTTAATGAAAATTTTTTAAAAGGGGTAGTTAAATATAGGTTTCAAGAACTGTGCAATTACGGGGTTCTCCCAGTGTGAATATTCGCCCGGCTGCTGTAAGAATAAAGTATAGTATATTAATGTCATCGCAGAGAAAGGGTTAACTACTGCTTGCACGTTTTTAAAAATCCTTCTACCGCCTAAGGATTTTGTTCATCTTGGGAGGGACAGCTAATGTTAGAGGGACTAGTGAAGGTTGTGTTTAACCCCTATAGAGAGGTCATTATTGAGCTGAATAAAACCTTCAAGAGATAATCAAAACAGAAGAAGACGTTATTGGGCAAAGGGGATAAACGGGGCAGGGAATTTCACAGGAAGTTCTATCCACATACAGTCGAAGTTGATAATTCTTTTACATGTCAAGAGCTCCTAAGAAACTAGGCTTGATTAGAACCCTTTCACTCTCTTGAATTTTACTACATATTTTATCCATTTAATACGGTGGATGATAAATAACCAAATTCCACCTGAGCCCGTATTTTCGTCGGTTAACAAAACTCCTCAGGACCTTTTTCTAAGTGAATTATTTTGCTTATAACACCTTACTGTCCTCCTGCGTGTAAAGCACTGTAAATCATTTTAATATCGCCACACTCTGCCCAGCTAACGTGAAAAAGGATATTAACCAACCATATCCAATAATAAATCGCTAAGGAAGAAATACAATAATTTATCTGGTGACCAAGTGGGATACGATTTGACTAAGGCACTCGGACCAGATGAGGCTTGCAAGAGTTTCACAGTCAAGAGAAAGACTTGATTTACTGTTCGCATAATACCATTCAGGGACGAATGAGATTAGTCAACCTAGCCTTAAATTCTGAATTTTAATAGCCTAATTCCGACCCCCTATGCTACAAAAGCGGCAAAAAGGGAATTGGATGACAGATGAGAGGTAGCACAGTAAGACCTCATTAGTTTCTGATTCAGCTTCGAGGCTCTGTAAAAGGACTACTGTATATTGTAGTCATTTTCTTCATCTTTAGTAACTGGATTACTTGGGTGGAAGAAATCCAGTAAGCCTCCTAAAATTCTTATTAAATCAGCTTTCTGATCTGACTACAACTAGCCATCGACTGATCTGGAAGGGGTTAGGGATCTGTGTCAGGTTAGAGTAAATATACTATAGTTACCAGCAGCTCACATACTTCGATTTTTGCCACTATTTACTTACAGTAAGGTTTTGAAAGGCAAATGGGCTGTTTTTCCAACCCGCTGTAACAGCACCACAGTTGCCTGTCTCGGTCTACAAGGAATAAAAGGCGGGGCTGTAAACTGCTTAGCCCAATCAAAGCTGCCATCAGACAGCCGTGCAGTCAGGTAAGTAGCAGGCGGAGGCTGGAACTCTCTAATCCCGACCCTCGCAAGTCAGCCTCTTAGCCCTTTAATGTGCTAATTACCGGAACACTTGGTCACAGTCACCTAATCCAGAAAGTCTCATCAGTCTGTCACAATTACAGTTAAAGGCGAACTGTGACAGCGTTCACTGGGAACACTAAAATTCGCTGGTCACCTCGTTCAAAAAGGCCTCAGTCAAGGACAACAGTTCACTCACTGTTTCATATTTTGTTCACCTCACTTTCCTCTGCTAGCTAATAATTCTACGATGAGAGATGCTTAGTATGCTTGCATCAAGAGATAATGCTCTTTCCTGATGCACTGGGGAAGAAGTAACATAGAGGACCTGCGTGTGAAGCAAAAGTAGTAGAATAGTGGGCGACATCTCGTTGCCGAGCGTACATCTTATAGCATAGTTACGATCCCAAATTTCCTCAGCCACAACCAGACACAGCCCGCACCCTAACAAAGTCGCTACCAACACTCCCACCACTATGTCAGCCACCGCAACTAGATTTTGCCGCTAACCCCAGTAGTGACCCTAGGGTTATATTTATTGTGCTACTGACAAAGTACCGCACACAAACATTTCCCACGACTATGACATGCAAATGTCAAATCCAGGTTCATATTTCTGTCCTAGGTGCTAGCAAACCTGGGCACAGTGAGTTTATCCACATATCTCATGTTAGACCTGAAAATCGAACTCGGGATATCTCTGTTGCAGTCCAAGTGTCTCGCCGAATTTACCACAATCACCCCCGATTATAAAGCCACAAACTTTATAACGGGACGCCAAAAGATGTGAAGTTGCCACCCTCGAAACTCGATTATAAAGCTATGAACTTTATCCCCCTAACCGATATGAAGTCACACCCCTCCGTACTTCGATTATATTGTAAAGCCACAAACTTTTTACCAGAAAGCTAACAATATGAAGTTACTACCCTCGAATTTCGATTATAAAGCCACAACATTTTTACTAGAAATATGACGACATGAAGTCACTACTCTCGACTTTCTATTATAAAGCCCTACTCTTTATACCAGGATACTTACTGCAAGAATTCACTCCTCTCACACTTTGCTAGGGTCAGGGGGTATTGCGCTAGCCTCATGGAGCGCCTCAGACACCTTACACAGGCGGTATATCTCACCACAGAGCACCAGAGCCCCAATCCCAGACCCAATTGACCAGCTATGTTACCAGCCTCACAATGCACTCGGACACCATGCACAGATTGCTAGGAGGACCGACTGGCTTTCTCCTTCCTTCGATTCCTTTTCTCTAGTTCTTTTAACCCCAGTCTTTCCCTGACTTTTTTGGGAGGTGCTTGTTTTTACTATTTATTAACAATTTTATTCAGATAAGAATTGACTTTTAACCTGATGGGCCAGATAGAACCTTCATTAAAAGTTTCAAGGGTACGTGGCTTTCTTAATCTGACGGCAGGAATATAATTATAACTACAAAAGATCTTACCTGATATAAGTGCTTAGTCAATTCCCTCAAACACTTCAATACTTTTTTTTTCCTTAGGTCAAACTCTGCTGTAGGGATCTTGTTTTTTCTTTCATCCTTCACTACTTTATACCCATTTTAGCTTGTATGAATAAATATTTTCAGAGTTCCTTATTACTAAGGTCGTATTTTAAATGGCTCGGGAGATTTCTTAACCCCTTTCCCTTATAAATTTTCTGCATATTACACCACAGTACCATCATGTATGTTGCCGTACTGATGCAAACAATAGAGATATAATAATATGAATGATATATTATGAGACTGTTGAGAAGCAATATAGACATATAATTGCTAAGGAAGAAGTGGCACGAAGCAATCTATGCCTCTTACAATACGGCGCTTATTTTCATGTTGATATGCTGAATCATTAACCCAGTCCATTCTCCACATCCTTCCACTTTCTCCTCTTTTCCCGTCTTCCTTCTTATGGCAGCGCCTACTTCTGTCTTGCGCTATTCCTTTTCGTCCTCCGCCTCGATGCTTTCTTATTTGTATCTCCTCTTGTTTTCTCCAGTTTTCCTCCCCGAGGCGTTCCTTCATTTACTCCAGTCTGTACTTTCCTCTCCCACGTATGGTCAGTACCTTACCCGCGGCCTTCTCTGGGGATGAGCCCTAAGTCAGGCAGGCCCCGCGGGAGTCTCAAGGTGGATTTGGGTGCAAGGCTCATGATATACGGCGTGATGTTTACGTTAAAAGGCGGAGGATATTTATATGCCAGACCCTCCCCTTTTTCTTGGTCTGCCAGGGAAGGCCGGGATCCTCTTGCAATTTCCTGCGCGTGAAGGGTGGCTTTGATCTGAGCTCCTGCCATTATTCTGATGCGGGTACTTTGCATACATACATACGGTGCCTGGGCGAGTGTTACATTCACTTTACACTCCCACCCTAACAAAGGCCGATCCCTCTGTTTCCTTTTTGGAGGGAGCTGCACTTGGACACTTTCTTTCCACACCTCTCGTTTTATGTTACCCTCGCCATGATTTTTCTCATGAAAGTCTTTCATGTGTCGTACTGGATTCAAAGCTTCCTTAATATATTTGTTCGTGAAAAATTTTGCTAAAGGAATAATACTGTTTGCCTACAAGGAAATTAAGCATGCAATATTGATCGTGAAGCCTTATTTACATCTATTTCGTTCATTCTTTTTATGTGGTATTTTGGTTAAAGCCAAATTACTTTATTTAGCTTAAGTTAGACTTAAAAAGGAGGTGGAGATAAACTAATTATTATCGATGCGTATAATACAAGTACAAAAACTTCTGTCAAATTGCACAGTACTTGTTTTATAAATCTCTCCTAGAAATACTGAAATATTATGTGTTAGTGTTGACGCTGCAGGCCAGTACAGAAATGTATGTATTGCATGAAACATAATTCAGCTTCACCCCTCGTTAAAAATTTTGCAACATTTTATGGCCTGATCAATTCACAGTGGTGTTTGAGAATACTTTCCATTTCAGTTCTGTGTCCGGGGAAATGTGTGCCTGGCGCGATATAATGGTTCATGCAACACTAATCAAAGACCTGTGTTCAACAGTTTCTGAATTATATTACCAGATACCGCAAGAGCAAATGAATGTGAAATTATCTATCTATCTATCTATCTATCTATAGCCCGACGCCCTAATCCCGCAAAGGGTGGCCGCAGACAAAACGCCTCCAAGTCACTCTGTCACCCACCATTTGACTCCCCTCCCCCCAACTCACCCCCCCCTCCCTCATATACCTCTCAACTCCATCCCTCCACCTCATCCTCGGTCTACCCCTCCCTCTCCCTCCCTCCACCTCACCTACATACACCCTCTTAGTCAGTCTTTCATTCTCCATCCTCTCCACATGTCCAAACCACCTCAGTGTATTTCTCCTAATCTTTTCAACCACATCCACATCTACCCCACAACGTTCCTTCACTTCTTCATTCGTCAACCTGTCCCTCCATGTCACTCCACATGCTCCTCTCAAGTAACTCATTTCCACTGCTCTCACTCTTGACTTGTTCCCCTCTTGCAAGGTCCACGCCTCGCTTCCATACGTCAGGGTAGGGATCACAATACCATCATGCAGTGACTTCTTAACTTCCATACTCACCTCCCTATTTCTCATCACCGCTTTCAGTGAAATTATCACAGTGCACATTTTCATTTATCCCACGTATTATCAATGTAAATATTTAACAACAATTTTACTATATCATATTTCGTCTGAATTTAAGTATACGTTTACTGCATCCTCAGACCTTTGTACGGAACTAAATTAGGCCAAAATACATAAAAAAGTAAAAAAAAATTGCATAGAATATAATTATGGATTCGAAGCACTTATTATTATATGGAAGTTCTTAAAAAACAATATGTACAGTACCAGCTGGATCATTCACAGGAAAATAACTCTCAGGGAATAATTTCTTGGAGAGGGTTTGTGACGTACCAGAATATAATAATGCTAAAATTTAATAACCCTTTTTACTAAGTTTCATTTTTTTTTTCCATAGCTCTTACTCTTGCTGCAGAAATAAATCTTCAGAATTACAAAAGAACTATCTTTGTAACTTATGACTCTTACCCCAAGAGGCTATCTATAGGTATTCTCTCGTCCCTGTTTTTTTCTGTTTTGCCTATTATTTTTTCCTCAAGTTTATTTCAGTTACTGGTATTTTGTTGTACTGTAGTTGCTTTCTTACAATGATCCTATAAACCTGTAGAATCTGATGACTAGTTTTTTCGCCTTTTTGAGTGTGTGTGTGTGTGTGTGTGTGTGTGTGTAGCGAAATTTTTCTCATTTCATAGCTTGCGCGAAAGGTGGCCAAGGTACACCCTTTCTCCTGGCAAAGATGGTTCTATGAAAGTAACGTCATAGCAATTGGAAGAGTTACAGAAATACTTAAAGCCGTAATTACGAGTATGGTACTGTTCATTCTTCCCACTCGGCTTTTATGGTTCCCCGTTGTGGACAATTTTGCTGTGTTTGTTGACAGCAAAATCAACTGCCCTCCAACGACCTCTGTATTTAATGCAGCTCCGCTAAGGCCTTTACTGCACTTTAACAGATGACTGGCTTGCTGTGGTGAAAATGCCTGCCTATCCCTGTGAACTTTAACTATGCAGTACTTTGCCATATTCTCTTGACGGATTTTTTCCCTTGTTGAAGCCTATTTCCTTTACCTCAGTGAGAGAATATAACTATACAACGGGTCTACATTCTTTCCGCACATAAAGAGGCATACAACTCGCAAGCGAATGGAGAATGAAAAACAAGTTCCAGGAGAGAAAAGACAGAGAAGCACTGGACTGGACCAGTGCAAAATAATCTGGTAGAATATAAACTTTAAATTCAAGCGGAGTATTTCATACTGATCTAGCACAGTTTTCATAAAATTGAGATGATTTTTTACGATCTCTAAGTTCTTCACTTCGAGAACGTCAGTTATACTATTTTCTATCTTTCCAATGTTTAACCTAAGATAGATAAATCCAGAGAAACATTAAGATATAAACTTCATTAATCCCTTCACTACTACGACTCTCTTAAGTTGAATAAGATTGTGTTGTAACAAGAATAAGAATCGTATTCTACATGATGGAATACGAACCCCTGATTTTTGTTTTTAAACAGTTTCGTTGCAATGTAATAAACGAAGTGCCAAAAAGAAGGCTGTTCAGAAACAATAATAATAATAATGCTTCAATAACGAGTCCACCCTGTGATTTATTTACCCCCACTGAGTAGGTTACCAATACCCATAAAGATACCGAACATGAAAATAACGTGAAAATTAACAAAATAAGCATCAAATTACCCATGGAAATGAAATAAAGGAACACTTACCATCCCAGGCGTGTGAATCTAGCGTGCGTGGTGTGGGAGAGGGAAAGCTTAACAGTAGTCCAGGACCTACTCATTTGCATCTCCCTCCTTACCGACGTTAGAAATTACAGTTTTGCCCTAATTTGTGAGTAGATCATATCAGAACTGCCTTCAGGCTACAGGAATGTGTTGCTTTGACGGTAATCTTCTCAGGTGTGAGCATCACATGTCTGAGGTAGCCTACTTGAGTTGAATAATTGATTTCTTAAGAAAGTCAAAGACATGCTGCAAATGAAAACAAGCACACACTTCACGTTCACTATCACTGTTCCTTCAACTCAAGATGGAAGGCATTTAATCCACTTAAAGTATGTTAATCCACTTAAATCAAGGTAAAAATCCAGAGGTGAGCCCGTGTGGCTGCTGGGTAAGTGAAGACTGAGGCTGGCAGGGTACTCACCTCCCTCAGACTGCTTTCTGATTGGTTGTGAGAATGGCGTCACTCCAAGAAAAATAGCTCATTGGTGGCTGCGTAGCAATCTCCTCCACCCCAGCCCCACCTCAACAACTACCAAACCACCCCAATCCCCCATCCCCCACCCCACCTATTCCCCACCCCACCCTCCCCCTACCACCACCTCCACCCCTTCGCCGCCCAACCCCCCCCTCCCCCACCCCATCCCCCCTACCCCACGCCCACCCCTCTCTTACTCCCCCCTCACCCAGCAATATTCCAAAGTGTAAGAGTTTAAGTAGGTTTATGTGCAATCATTTCAAAAGTCGAATGCAGAAAATGGATTGCAAGCTATGGGTTGATGTCTAAAGAAGACTAACATTTAAAATACGACTGTTCATGCGATACACTGCTGACTGGGAAACGTCAGTAGTACGCGATATAATGCATGCTTAAACCTAATTAACAGAAATGCACCTATTTTTGTCACCTCTCTTCTTGTTTTCATCCGCTGGCAAATATTTTCCAAACTGAAAGACGCTTGATATGTTTCTCTGTTTTATATGACGCGTCAGTTAGGAAAGTGACAGACGTGTTACAAGTTTGAAGTAGACACAGTAGAACAGTAGCCGGTACTTTTATTCCTGACTTTAACATACAGTATAAGTAGATGGTTATAGGAAAGGAATATTTGTTTACACACATACTGACTGGCCGAATATTTCGAAGGTAATTTTTTTCTATTTCATTTTTGTTTATTTTCCTTCTTTATATTTTCCTTTTTTCTGGCTGATCACTAATACCCCATAAGCCTCACTTATCGCCCCCATACCACGGAAAGAGCATGTTAGAAGTACTATTTCCCAGTCCTAGTCAATATGTGTACTAGTTCCAGCTCTGCTAATGTGTAAACTTGGACGAGTCTCCCGTTTGATGTATTTTTTATTGTATTGTCTAAGGCTTTTTTCCCTCAAACTATTCCCTAGATAGTATAGATCTGATGTGTGGAGGGTCACAGACAAATGAGAAACTGGGAAATGTTAGAAGTAATCTGAGATGGTTCTGTCATGTGGAGATGGAGAGCGAAAGATTACCTAGGAAAACGCAACAGAATTAGGTGGAGGAAGAGAGAGGAGCAGGCCGAGGATGAGTTGGAGAATCGGGCATAGAAATCTGTGAATGAATGTGGTGTGAAATGGAGGGAGGACACACTGGTGGAATCGGTTTGTTAGTCAGCCTCTGCTGTATTAAGTCGTCTGGCTACAGACAGATAGGGGAAAAAAAAAAAAAAAATAGGAGCGTTCATGAACTCCTAAAAGATGCCAATTTTCACCTGGTAATTTGAACAATAAAAACACGGTCAACTAAACTACTGTTTTGTAGGTGTTTCCTTTATTACTTCGTTCATAAATATTATTTTATGAACATACAGTATTTATTCAATAATGTGAGAAGCATCAGTATGATAAAGATGAAGGGAGTCACCAGACTAACTAATTTAACTGTCCAAACCTAGGTACAAATGTACTTGATAGCTTAAAACCGATTACTTTCATTCTCAGTCATGTTTTATTCAAATAAAACTTTTAGGGATATATGCCTATGTATAATACTAACATGAAGACGCAACTTAGGAATCAGATGAAGATTGTATGCACAAGCCTGCGTCATGTTTTGTTGTTGTCTTCCTGGAAACATCGGTACTTACAATTTCGGTCAGCGGCTTGATCTTCTCATAATTTCGGCTTCATAAATTGTACTTTTTTTTTTTATTTAAATAAAGTATATATAGTCGGTACATTCTTTTCAGCATTTGTCATATGAAACATTCATCTCATTGATAACTAAATAATGTTTCAAATTAAACATGCAGTGAGACTGAGACATGATAAAATATGATTAATGCTGACTGACCACTTGGACTTTTATGCATTCTAGTAACTGTTCTACAGTATTTTACTTAGTAAATCTTGTATAGAAAACTGGTATCATAACCAATGATTACTGTGTTGGATAACTTATCTACCCTTCATGACTAAATATCATGGAAGGGATTTTAGAAAATATATGAAAGTGCCAGCTGGGAGTAGTTGACCGAGTTCCTAATCAAATTACCCGGCGATCATTGGCAACCTCTGAGTTGTGAACGCGCCCATCGGTACTAGTGTTCCTCCTGCTCTGATCCCTTGTAATGCAACAAGTTAAACGGATAAGAAGAGACTGCTTGATGCATGTACTATATGTGAAGATAGCCGAAATAATGGTCTCCACGATAATACAGTTAGTTGTTGAGTTTAAACGTTCAGAGAAGGATCGACAGACTGACGATTATTCCGAGGAAAAAATTAACAAATCAAAGACACAAAAAAGTAATGTAGCAACTTGTATTTGATTTTAGAAGACTATGTGAGAGCAGTCAGCCACAGGAGGAGCCACAGTATTCATTTATTGAGCTTCATTGCTTTGGTCACGGGATTCATTTTTTACAGAACCCTCCCAGGGACCGGTCTGAAGTGCCTACTTCCTGAGGGACTGATTTGAAAATCCTCAGAGGCTCCTGCACGTGGTCTTTTGCGGACCTTTTTATTCTTTTTTTTTTTTAAATAGTCCAAGAGACATGTGCAACGCGGTTAGAATTTCGAAAAGTGTTTATTAGTTTATAATTTACCTGGATGTGTTGTCGTTTTTGTTTAGGTTGATTCTTGGACGTTGTTGGAAGGACACAAGTCGAGAGTGACAGCAGTGGAAATGAGTTATTTATGAGGAGCCTGTGGAGTCCATGGAGAGACAGGCTGACAAATGAGGATATAAAGGAGTGTTGTGGTGTGGATGTGGATGTGATAGGAAGCGTTAGGAGGAACACACTGAGGTGGCTTGGCCATGTGGAGAGGATGGAGGGTGAGAGACTGACGAGGAGAGTGTATTTGAGTGAGGTGGATGGGGGGAGAGGGAGGGGGAGGCCGAGGATGAGATGGAGGGATGGACTGGAGAGGTATGTGAGAGAGGGAGGTGTGAGTTGGGAACAGGGCAGTGAAATGGCGGGGGACAGGGCGACTTGGAGGCGATTTGTTTGTGGCCACCCCGTACGGGATTTAGGCGTCTGGCATTAGACAGGTAGATAGATTCTTACCCAAAGAGTCCAGCAGTAAACTGCATGGCTGCTCCAGCTGGATTACTCTTTCTACCTTCAGATCGTTCTAGACTGGAGAAGTTAGATGTATTGCAACCTTTATTAACCCATTCCTCATCAATCACATGGACATCTCCTGTGCAGATTAAAATCTTCCTGAGATATCGGAATAAAATGTAAAAATAATTAATTTCTGGGAAGATGTTGACATGGAGGAACTACAGTTATGTACTCTCTCCTTGTACAAATGGGAAAAGAAATAGATTGTACTGAGATATGAAGAGACATGCACCAGGGCTGTTTAATTAGTTTCAGTTAATGATTGCAAAATCAGAGAGCTTTCGATCAGAGCCATTGCATTTGAAGGTTAACAAGTGGAATGCTCACTTTTGAAACTGGGATATACAAATTGTGAAGAGCAGTCCCATGAAGCATGAAGAACATGTATTTTTAGCTGGAGTATTGTTTCCTCCCACAATACCACGTTTTCAGGCTTTTTCATTATCGCTGTTTTTGTTGGGGTTACATACGTATATACATTGTAACTATTCGAAACCTGAACCATGTGTTGCATCATACAATTGTTATATACTCTTATCATTCCTATCATAATTTCCAAGTGCAGGCTGAGCCATAACATGGATTTATTACTGATATGACACCAGCAAAAACTAATAGCCAACTTCGCGATGAAAAACTTGTACATAATGTTTTATTTAGTATATCTATATAATTCATTCATGTTCTTTGAATCTTCGTACCTATTCCAGGCTTAACTATGCCAACCACGGCACTGAAAATGCCGTTTAATATATATATATATATATATATATATATATATATATATATATATATATATATATATATATATATATATATATATATATATATATATATATTTAATGCAAGGAAGAAGGCACCAAAGGCCAAGAGCCTGCAAATGGTTTCCTCCAAGAAAAAAACAAAAACAAGATAAAAGAGAGCTAATTTCAAGATCTGTTCATTTGGAGATGCCTGGACACACTGCATTCGCAAGACTAGAGTCATAGGCAGCAGGAAATACAGACAGAGGGAGACAGTTCCAGAGTTGACCTGTTGCATACATGAATGACTGGGAGTAACAGTTAACTCTTGCATAAGAGAGTTGGAAAAAAAAAAAAAGGATAAGAGTTTGTTGCTACAGTATATGGATGTTATGTGCCGGCCATGGTGGCGGAGGGATGCAAGCAGACCGTTCAGAGGAGCACTAATAGCAGAAGTTGCTACAGAAAAGAGATAATGATGTAACAGTGAGACAAAAAGACACAGGTTGAAGGGAGACAGAAAGGGGAAGAGAGTTAATGAAACGAAAAGCCTTTGACTCCACCTTGTAAGTAAGAGCTGTATGTGGGGAGCCTCCCCACACATGAGAGTTGTACTCTACACAGGGGTGAATAAAATCGTGTATAGTCAACAATTGTGCAGAGGTACGGAGTCGGCTTAGCACACCTAATCTCTTGGAAGCAGATTTTACAAGAGTGCTGATGTGCTCTTTCCAAAATCAGTCCCGAGAGGATGAAACCCCGGGTTTGTTTAACCCCAAAACGCCAGGTTATTTTTACCGCAGCTGTCACCCTAGTACAGGCCATTCCCTAGAAATTACTTGTTTTCAAACCTTAACATCTCGGAAAGTATAACACCTAAGGAAACAAATTCGATACCATATTGCGCACCAACTCCTGTTCCAAATGAAGGTATCCCCAGGTCTGTAGGTCGTTGCATTTATGAGTAATGATGTGAAGAAGAGAACTAATTTTCGGCGCTAGAGCAGGACGTGTTCGTGCGTCTGCCCACAGTGCCAACTATGGCTTTTGCTTTCAGTGTGAAAACTTCTCTACTACCAGATAAACTAAACACTATTGCATCCAAGGCATGCTAAATGGCACTATCACTGAGCCCTTCTCTAGTATCCTTTGAAAGAGGCTTGGCAGGGGTGGCTAATGAAACTGGCTACAGGCATCGCAGTTGGAAGCAGACAAAGAGGAACCTGAAGACATCGTTGTACACCTGGCAAAAGCACGGGACAGACTGACTCTCGCCTATGTGCTATGGACAGACCCCCTTCCTACCCGTTGGTGCTGAGATGAAATGAGGGTCGATTCAAATGGTGGCGGGAAGACACTTGTGTGTATAGCCACCATCCGGTGGCCCCATGGAAGCCAGATTGACATGTATTGACGTTGCCCAGCGGAGGGTGGTTAAAGATGTTGCAGGACTGAACTGGTTCTTGTTAAAAGTTAAAAGGTACTCCTAAGGAAGATTTCGTCAGGTTAATTGATACGAACAGAGTTTTTGATGCATTAAAAACAAGATTATTTTACCTCGATCAGAGTTATGAGCCAGGTCAGACATCAGGTGTGCCATTGTCTCATCCCTTGCTTGCTGAAGCAACTTCTGAGATGGACGCTGCTGGAAGCAAATGGAAAGGTGAAGGGTGGAGACATCAGAGTATGAGTGGATAGGGTTAAATGTACCGCTTAGGTCACTGATAAATGAAAAGATGAGAGCTGGTAATAGGACATAATCCTGAGGAACACCATAATTGATAGCTCTGGAAGAAGCATCTATAGAAAGACCACAGGGGAAGCTAGAGTTGAAGGTACAGACAGAATGATAAAAACCGTAAGAGTGTAGTCTGGAAATTTAAGATTTATGCGAGACTCGAGCGAAATCGTTTGAGATGTCATGTGCAATGGCAAAACTTTCGCCAAAGTCCCAAAAGGAGTGGGACCAGGAGTCTGAAAGGTATGTGAGATCACCAGTGGAAAGCCCCTAGCGAAACCCATACTGATGATCAGAAAGAAGGTTTTGACAAAACAGACTCGAAAACTTTTGAAATACAGGGTGTTAAAGCAATTGGGAGATAGTTAGAGGGCTGGGATTGGTCACCCTTCTTTGGGACAGGCTGAATGAGAGGAAATTTCCAGCAAAAAGGAAAAGTGCAAGTTGACAGACAACACAAAAACTTTAATCACGCAGGATGTACTGTATGTACAGACGCACAGTTTTTCTTTTTTTTTTTTAGGACGACAGGAGGGACCCCATGAGGCCCATATGCCTTGTTGGTATTGAGGCCAGTGATTGCAGATAATACATCAGTTGAAGAAATATCAGTATCAGCCATGAGGAAGTCAGAGAGGGGAAGTGATGGAGGGACAGCACCATCATCATCTAAAGTGAAATTGGAGGATAAAGTCTGAGCAAAGAGTTCTGCTTTATCAGTAGAAAAACTAGCTACAGAGCCAACAGAGTGGACAAGAGGAGGGAAGGATGATAAGGTAAAGTTGTTAGAAAGGTTTTTGGTAAGCAGCCAAAAGGAGCAGGAAGCATTTGAGTTGGTGAGTCCAGAGCATTTAATATGAATCAAATTATTTTTGCAGCGCGAAGAACAGACTTAACACGATTCCGGGCAGAAATAAAAAGGAGATAAGGTTCAGGGGTGGGTTGCTCCAGTAAACTTTTATAGGCAATCTCCTTGTTGTGGACAATATTAGAACAAGTGTGATTAAACCTTTTTTTTTTTTTTTTTGCATTAGTCATAGGATATGAGGAAAGAATGTATGCTTCCAAATCTGAGAGAATACCCATTATGCACAAAGCACACTCAGATGGCTTTTAGCCATGGAAACAATGGAAAATCAAAAGGAAAATAAATGAAGTACGGCTGGGGGCATCCCAATCAGCAGCTCCAAAGTGCCACAACCGATACTTCTTTGGAGGGTCCATATGCCTTAATGGAGCAATAAGACAGGTTAAGGTGATAATTTTGCGATTGGAGAAGCCCAATCGAGAGGAAAGATTACTAGCGTACGCAGAAGGATTCGTTGTATGGAAGAGGTCAGGTATGTTGAAATTCTCTGCAAGGCAGTCAGGGATATGGGTAGGGTGCTGTAAAGCAGCTCTAAGTCATTAAGGATAGGAAATTTATAGGCTTGTTCACCAGGTGGATCAATGTAAGGAAAGGAGAGCCAAAAGTGGTGGTGAACACTGAAATCTCCTAGAATGGGGATTTCAGAGAAAGGAGAAACTGATATGATGCATTCCATCTTACAAGTAAGATAGTCAAAGAATTTGACAAAGTCCATAGAAGTAGTGGATATGTAAACAGCCAGATATATTTAGTCAGAGAATGACTGGAAAGCCGAAGCTAAAGAGCAGAGAATTTAGAAGATTCAAGGAACACGAGATATGTCGTTGCGTACAGTAACAGTCACATTTGGCTTTGAAGTGAATATAGAGGATTTATGGGGATAGAGAAGGGTTTGCCATCAGTTGCCTCAGACAGCTGAGTCTCAGTTAGGAAGAGAAGGTGAGGTTTAGAGGAGGAGAGGTGGTGGTCAACAGAAAGAGGAAAGGCCGCGAATGTTGTAGAAATGAAGAAGTGAGTCAGACAGTAGACTAAATATAACAATAATCTGCCTCAAAGTTACAGTAAGTGATGAATCAGCTTGGTCTCATTTCCCTGAGTATTGCAAATTCCATGGACGAGTAGTAGTAATACCAGTAGTACTTGTGGTAGTAGTAGTAATAGTAGTAGTAGTAGTAGTAGTAGTACTAGAAAAATATGTGAACGGGATTGTATAGCGGCTCCTCTGCCTGAGGTCCTACTATATGTTTAAAAAAGAGGATATATTTGTACAGCACATTGCCTTAGCCTATAATATGGTCGATATAAACCATTCTCCTTAAAGTACACAGTCGGATCGATCAAAACTTGGAATATAATGATGGAGAGCTAGGAAATAATAATGGAGTTGGGACATAATGGTGGAGAGTTGGGACATGACAGTGAAGAGTTGGGAATAATAATGAAGAGTTGGGACATAACAGTTAAGAATTGGGAATAATGATGAAGAGCTGGGAATAATGATGAAGAGGTGGAATAAAATTGTGAAGAGTTTGAATATGATGGTGAAAAAGGTGGGAAATAATTGTGAAATGCTGGGAAATTATGGGGAAGGGTTGTGAAATAATTGTGGAGATGGGAAATATTGGTAGTTTTGGGAAATAGTGGTGGTGCTGGCTACATTGTGATCCGTATTCGATTACAGATAGGAGGCTTCTTGGTATCTCTTTTTTGGCGATCTGTTATATATATTACACCTTAATTATCCTTCATGATATTAATACATTTCTGGTACTGACATACTTTGCCTCGGCAACGTACATGATGAAAAAAAAAAAGATGTAAAATGCAAAATAAATCGTAGCTCTTCAAGACAAGACTGTTAAGAGTGCAGCACATGACTTCAATGACCATGTTATTTGCCCCTTTACTGCGCCATCAACCATTATTACCGACAATGGTTCGGAATTCAAAAACAGTCTTCTTGCTGAGATTTGTGAACATAACAATAAATGTAATATCATACCCAACCATCTGGCATCCAGTGGCCTTGTCGAAAGACGAAAACGTAAGGTGTTGGAGTGCTTGAGGTACTTAGGTTCCCAAAGCACCTGTTGGGATGAGTGGATACCCCAAGTTGCTGCTTCAATCAGTAGCACCATCAATAAATCCACTGGCGAAACTCCATTCTTTGTCTTATATGGATTCGATAAATCTCTACCCGATTCAATGCTATCATCAAAACCTGGTCCACTCTATAACTTGGATGATTATGTGAAAGTGAAACTGTCAGATTCCAGAAAATACACCAATATATAAAGGCTAATCTGGCCTTATATAAAGCAGATATATTACATCTCCAGCATAGGTTTGCCTCACTTATCAATATTAACACTGGGAATTTAGTGTTCGCTAGTTTGCACACTCGCAGTTCAAAATTGAATGCCAAGTTTACGGACCCACATCGTGTGTTATCTCTTAATGGTAAAACATTTGAGATTAAGGCCCATGTCCCATACTTCAGTTCATTTTCGAGAACGGCCCTGATCACCACGATCTTACCTTCGAGGTATGATCTTGGTGAAATGCCACGATCATACATCAAACGGTAGGCCTAAACGGCCATTTCACGACACAGTCACGTTAGTGCTAAGACTCTCAAAGACATTGCTACGACATCCCGCAACACCCTACGGTAGCATCACGTTATCCTGACGACACACTACGATCATCCCTCAGTTAAAAAATAACGGCCACTTTGACTCCATGTCACAGCAAGACACCGTCACGTAGCGTGTCGTAAGTTATCATAGAGTGTCTTAGATATAACTTTGCCTGTCCTAGGAAGAACTTCGTCTGTCGGAGCGGGTCTTCGGGATCCGATCTCCAAGTTATTGTTACGATTCGTCAAGTCACACCTAACAACAAGCTACGACAACCTATGACGAGCTAAGACATGCCAAGACACACTAAGTCACAGCTAAGACAAACGACGTTACCTTCACGACATGTCACGTTCTCCTCCTTGTTGGCACTCACTACGACAATTTTTGAACATTCCAAAAATTGTCGTAGTGAGCCAAGAACGGCGAAGAATGACCAAGTTCTCCACGTCAGCGCTACGTCATCATTAAGTCACGTCACGTTACTCATGATGACATGCGGCGACATACGAAGATATGAAGATCGTAGACGTGTCGTGGGAAAGTTCCTGACAGTGGGACATAAGCTTAAGACTTTCTGTCATGTGTGAGTAAATGGGTTCCCCCAGATGATCTTAGGAGAACTCCCAGGTACTTTGAATGGAAGGAAAGTCAGGAAAGTAATGCATATTCTAAAGCGTCTTCTTCTTCTTCTTCTTCTTCTACAGGACCTCCTACAGCTCCTCTAAAGTCTCCTCCTCCTCCTTCTGCCCTTGCTCCCCATTCATCACCTTCTACTCTACGTATTAATGAGTACAGACAAAAGCATCGCTCAGGAACTCGCCCCACTGTTTCTTATGTTTCTTCCTCAACCTGTCAGGACCACTTAGCTGGTCTGAACAGTCAACCGGATTCCTTTTATTGATAAGATGTTGTGGAGAGTGTGGACAGCCTTGCTGGCACTAGATGCGTTTGGATCATCTCTGGGTGATGAGGATAGATATGGAGTCCTCCTCCCAGGGTCACTGACAGGTCAAGTAATGTCAGTGAAGGACATCATCTCAGTCCATAATGATCATCAGAGCTTGAAGAAAGTCACACTAGAACTTCTAAAATTTGCCAGTCAAATGTGCACCATATTATCCCCACTCGCTTCCTTAGTAACCTAACATGTAAATGGTTCTTTCTGAGTTCCACTGTATGAACCTCTTTAATGGAAACTTATTCTGATCGCGAAACTGTTCATTAGTTTAAACGTCTCCCTGACCCACAGTGTCCCTGTTGGAAGATTACAGTCATGTGAAAAGCAAGGTCTCGTTGATCTCGGTGGTAAAGTCCTTGGTGGTGTTTTTTGGCACAGCAACATCTAGTGGTCTGTCAGCATATCATGGACAAGTAGAAGCATTTGACTCAGCTTTGGAGGCACAGGATAGGTTGCTGAATGTTCACCATAAGTTACCCGGTAATACTGTCACATTTAAGAATGAAATGAGCAACCCCAACTGAACAAATTTCCTGATGTCTCAGTGACTGAATGATAGCATTAATGTTGTCACAGTAACGTTGTACTGCATATCAGCTTTCAAATTGAATCATCACCTCTGTGCCTCCAGTCATCAATGTTACATGTAGAGGATTTTGTTCACCTGTTAGTAGAAGCTGTCAGTGATTATGTTACCTTAGACCTTGTGCCGATGTCAGATCTTCGTTTAGTTTTGAAATGGGTTGGTACGAATATTAACCTTGCTCCTGTTTTCCTTTCTTAAGCTTAGAATTGTAGGCTACTGTCCTGTACCAGAAGCTACCTTCCTTTCAACGACTATCATGGTCCATATTCCTGTTCCATCTACAGTCACCTTTCATCTCTTTCAACTAATTCCCTTCCTACTACCTTTCAATGGCTCTCTTTGCATTGCAGTCGAGCAGGGCGATACTTCCAAGGTGGATGGAAAGCTGATGACAGGGAGAACTGGAGCTCCCATTTCATCAGCCCTCGGGACAATGGTAGCTTCTGACCATCCCTCTTTGCTGAACTTCTCCAGTGTTTCAGTAACACATTACAAGTTCCTGGAACTGTCAGTACAAAACTACATGCAAACTACACGCTACATTTCCTATTCAAATAAATATAAAAAAAAGGCATTTTCACAAAACCTCGGACTCCCTACGAAGGGAGGGAGGGTAGGGGTCATTAAATCCCCCACCATCCGCCCCTCTCCTGGCAACGCCAAGGAGAAATGCTTGGAACCACTGTCTGACTCACTTCTTCATTTCTGCAACATTCACGGCTTTTCCTTTAACTTTCTCTCTGTTGAACACCACCTTTCCTCCTCTAAACCTCCCTTTCTCTTCCTCACTGGGAGTCAGCTGTCTGAGGCGTTTGATAGCAAATCCTTCTCTGTATCCTCAAACTATCTCTATACGTATATCAAAGTCAGTGGTGGTTGTTGCGTATATGTACACAACAATACATCTTTCTCTTGCGTTCCTGAACTTCAGTATTCTGAATTCTCTACCCACTGGCTTCGGTTTTCCTCTCATTCTCTGACTAAATATATATGTGTTGTTTACTTATCTCTTTATATTACTGACTACGAAAAATTCTTCGACATTCCTACTTCTAAGGTGGAACGCATCCTATCAGTTCCTCGTTTCTCTGAAATCTTCATTTCAAAAGATTTCAGTGTTCACCACCACTTTTGACTCTCCTCTCCTTTCACTGATCCATATGGTGAACAAGCCTACATTTTTTTCTATCCTTAATGACCTAGAGCAGTTTGTACAGTACCCTACCCATATCCCTGACCTCCTTGGAGAGAGTTCTAACGTACTTGACCACTTCCTCACAACTAATCCGTCTGCTTACGTTATTAATCGTTTCTCTCCATAGGGCTCCCCCAATCACAATCCTATCACCATAACCTGTCCTATCGCTCCTAAGAAGAGGCGGCTTTGGCAACTTGGAGCTGCTGATCGGGAGGCTCTCAGGCAGTTCTTCTTTAAATTTCCCTTTGATTTTCCATTACTTTCATGCCCGACAGCCATCTGAGTGTGCTTTCCCTAACTGAGGTTATTTTCTTGGACATGGAAACATACACTCCTTTCTCCTGTGACTAATAAAAAAAAAAAATAGTTTAATCACGTCTGTTCTAATGCAGTCCACAACAAGGAGATGGCCTACAAAAGGTACTGAAGCAACGGACGCCTTAATCTCATCTTTTTTATGTTTCTGACCAGAATCATGCTAAGTCTGTTCTTTGCTCTGCTAAAAATAATTTCATTCGAACTAAGTGCTCTGAAATCACCAACAAAAATTCTTCCTGCTCCTTCTGGCAGCTTGCCAAAAACCTGTCTTACAACTTAACCTCATCATCCTTCCTTCCTCTCTTCCACTTTGATGGCCCTGTAGCTATTTCTTACAGATAAAGCAGAAATCTTCACTCAGACTTTCTCCTCCAGTTTCACCTTAGATGATTTCGGTGGTGTTCCTCCATCACTTCCCCCCCTCAGACATCTTCATGGATGACATAAAAATGTATAATTGATGTATTTTCAGCCATCACTGGCCTCAATACTAATAAGGTATAATTATAAGCCTGATGGGGTCCCTCCTTTTGTCCTCAAGATCTGTGCTTCTGTGTATATACCATACCTAGGTAAATTCTTTTGTCTTTGTCTATCAACTTGTACCTTTCCTTCAGCCTGTCCCAAAGAAGGGGGAGGCCAAGGATGAGATGGAGGGGTGGAGTGGAGAGGTATATGAGAGGGGTGTGTGGGCTGGGAGCAGGGCAGTTAAATGGTGGGGGACAAGGTGACATTGAGGCGATTCGTTTGTGGCCACCCCTTACGGGCTTAAAGCATCTGGCAATAGACAGATAAATAATGTAGAAGGATAAATATAAGGTGTGCTATAAAAAAACAAGGCAAACGGAATGAGTGCAATATCCGTGCCCTTCAGTCAGTCGAAGACGAGAATTTGACTTTGCACTGTGACCTTTACCTTTGACCAATTGTTCTGAAAATGGAAGTACTTAGTTCTATTTAGACCCTCATTCCTTTTGTATGAAAGAACTCTGCCCTATGACCTATACCTTTGACCTGATCTTTTCAAAATGAATCAACATCTTTGGTTGATCGTCAGTCTTCATTAAGTTTCATTCAGATAGAATAAAAATAGTCATACCTGTAGGGTCGAACATTTGATCATGTCTTGTGACCTTGACGTTTGACTGATGTTTTCAAAACCGATACTGTTCATCATTGCCTTACCTAGGACCCTTCCGTCAAGCTTTAGTCTAAATAGGAGAAAAACTTTTAGTGGATCTTGTCCATATGACCTTAGCCTTTGACCTATTGTTCTCGAAAACAGCATGTCAAATTACTGTCAGACCCTCATCACTAATATTGGTCTAAATCGGATGAAAACTGCCGAAGCTGACCATGACCATGTGGTTTTGATCTTTTTTACCTGTAGTTTTAAGTAACAAAGCATTTATCCCTTTTTCGATTCACATCATTTTCACTAATTTGGTTAAACTCAGGAAAAAAGGCTGAGTTTTCTTGGTTACACACAGACATACACGAAACAAACCACAGCATTTTCGGCTATACGTGAGAACGAGTGTAATACATCACAATGGAAGAGGAACTAAGGAGCCTCATTAGCTAAAACGGTGACCAATCACATGAATTTCCCATTTAGGGGGATGTTATGCTTAAAGGATCAAGGCAAATGCAGCACTGTATCGGGGGGTGGTTGGGAGCAGGTAACCGAAAAAAAAATGTAAAGTAATGACTAGAAAAGTATGAACTGTAGTGCCAATCTGAATAATGTGAAGATCAAAAAAGCCAGTCTCATAGAGTTTGGTGACTACGCCTTTATGATGAAAATTGTTCTTGAAGAAATAGAAAAATTTACCTAGTTTGCTGGGAGGCTTTGCACAGCTCCCCATTTTTTTTTTTTTTATCACTGCCACAGCAAAAAATAGATATGGTTAACGTTAACAAAAATGATTACGCTGAGGGTTAGCCATTAAAATGATAAGAGATGCTTTGTACTGTAAACTATTTTGCCGCTTCGACTAACATACTAGGATATGAGCATAAACTACTGGATGTGAGTGAAGTGCAGGGATTGAGGGGGAAGTGGGAAGGGAAGAGGGAGATCCAGGATGAAGTGACAGATAGGATAGAGTGGTATATGGATGAGGGTGTTATGAGTCAGATGAAGGGCAGCTTGATGGCAGAGAACTGAGTAACATGGTGATTTGTTCGTGGTCACTCCCTCGGAAGTCAAGGCGCCTGGCTGAATAGACAGACAGACAGACAGACAGACAAACAGATAGACAGAGAAATAGATAGGCAGATAGATAGACAGATAGACAGGTAGAAAGAAAAGCAAAGAAGCTTTCCCATTATGAGCTAACAAAACTGAAAGGGAGGGAATAAAGATGAATACTGCAGGAACAACCGACTAACAAATATGTAGAGGCTCTCGCCGAGAAGTATTGCCAGGAATCTTAAAACTACAGCGGCGAGTAAAAATGGGGCTGACGTGCAGGCTGGTGGAAATTCCTCTCCTGGATATGAATGGAAAAGCTGTGTACAGTCAGACAAAAAAGTAAACTGCTCTGGAATTTGGCAAATTACTTTATGGATGAGCAAGATAAAATAAATAAAACAGTAAAGAGCAGTCAGAATGCAACACGAAAGCCCTATACTTTTGTTTCTGGGGTTAAGTCATTTGAATTTACACAGCGACCTTGATCTTTGACTGCTTGCTCTAAAAATCGAATAATTAGTTCTTGTTTGACCCGTAATCTTTTCACTTAGTCTGATCCAAAAATCAGATCAGAACTAATTAAGCTGACCTTGCCCTGTGTTCTTGGCCTTTGATCTATTTCTTTCAGAATCTGATTTATTCATCTTTGGCTACTTTTACGCCTTTCGCTAAGACTGACTTATATCGAATCAAAACTGAGTCATAGGGCTGAACATTCGACCTTGCCTGTTGTCAGTGACCTTTGACTGTTTTCAAAACAGAGTCCTATTATCCTTGCTTATCTCTAAACTCTTCCACTAAGTCTGATGTAAGTTGGATAAAAACTGGCAGCAACAAGAAGAAAAAGGAAATTACTTGGAGTCAAGGGATTAAAAGCAGTCCTTATGTCACTTCTCGGCTATGCTTGACCTTGAGCATTTCAATATGGCAACTGCAAGATGATTTTATCATTTGATAAAATACCTAACCACGTTGAACTAATGTCGCACCGATAATTTAACGCCTTCAGTCGAAGACCATATTTATATTATTTTTGCTGCTGTAAGACACAAATATTCAAATTAGCTGAACAGCCTGATAATGAGGGGAGTAATGACTGCCATTAATCCCTTTATTTCAGAATAGACCTCAAAAGCTGGGTAAAATCGTCTGGAGACATCGAATAAAGTAAACGAATAACTTAATAAAATTGTCTGGCACTGGACGGCTAGAACAAAAAGCTGCACCGACGATAAAAGAGTTACAGTGCTCCTCTCCACTCCTAACTCAATGCCAGTGCCTTGTTTTGCGTTACTATGTATTGAACGCTATTATGACAATTATTACCCTCTTGCAGTATTAATGGTGTAATTGTATTTTAATAAAATTTTAATATGATTATCTCTCATTACTGTATGATACATTATGTAAATCTCTCTCTCTCTCTCTTCTCTCTCTCTCTCTCTCTCTCTCTCTCTCTCTCTCTCTCTTCATGAGCAAGCACAAGTATAACGTTCGCTCCTAACTGGGCAATACAGTTATGTATAACGAATTCTACACTGATAAAAAGAAAAAAAAAACACTTCACTGATAAACACAGTAAAAGAACAAAATGAAGAAAAAGAAAAAAAAAAAACGTATCGGCCCTCACACAGTACGTATGAATCTGAAACATGGACGAAGAATTCTAACTTATAAAGGAAACGGCGGTTATAATATCAAATACTGACAACTTCGTCTCGAAGTAACATAAATCTTCACATTCTGGGGGCTACGTCTCTTTATGACACCAGTTTAATAGATTCACGTGTATCAGCAGAACTCAATGGGTTTTGTTTGTTTATTTATTTACTTAAGTTTTGGCTGCCTCAACCTTGACCTATTCGTATTATAGAGAAGTCATTTTTCTTTTAGTGACAGGACCACCAACCGCTTTCATTCACCTTAGAATGGACCTCTAGTAGAGAAGGGGCTAATAAATGATTTATATAATTAATGTAAAGTAGGTTGAAAACAGTCTCCTACACTGGACATAATCGTATGAAGATGGAAAGAATTGCGCTCAGGCACGCCCTTGCACACGCACGCACCCACGCACGCACCCACGCAGGTACACGCACACACACACACACAACACATAACTTACACGTGTGCACGCTCTGTAATCTTGAGTAAAGCACAAGTATATCCCAGATGAAACATACAAATTTCCAATACATCAATGAACTGAATTTTTAACACCTTAGTTTTTGATGCTGCTCTTCGACATTTTATTCTGCCTTACATAGGATGCTAAGAGGCTGAGGAAATCCGCTGGCTGTCAAAGGGCTTAAGCTCATGTAGCCCTGAAAAACAGAACGACATTAAAACAAAATAAAATGACATCAAAGCCAGACCAATTAGTTCAATTTGTCCCCTTTTTTTCCCCTCACTCGTTGGAACTGAAGACTCCCGTTAATTTGGAATTATGCTGATTAGCGTCAGTGCTGACTGCCCGTAATATCTTGTCAGTCCAGGCTGCCTCACACACCCACCCGACTGGAATCCTGTTTGACGCTTGACCCTGACCCTTTTCCTCATCAACTTAGGATCAAAGAATCAAACGCACAGACATACAAACACACATATACACAAACACAGACACACAACCACAGACACAAACACAGACATGCACAGAAGCACAGACACGCAAACAGACAGACAGACACACAAACAGGCACACAAACACATAGACAAGCAGACATACAGTCACATCGACAGAGACATAGAAATACAAACACACACATAAACATACAAAAATTCAAACACATTGACACGCAGAAACAAGCACACAGACACACAAACAGACTCAAACAGACATACAGACTCATGAACATAGGCACACAGCCAGCCAGCCAGACAGACAGACAGACACAGACACACACACACACACACACACACACACACACACACACACACACACACACACACACACACACACACACACACACTTAATCACTCACTTCGCACACACACTTCACTCATACACTTAAATCTGTTTACCTAACTGAAGTTGGCCACTCCTACAACTTGCACACTATACTGCGGCTGCATGAAATTTGATGAGGCTTAGTCATGAGGAAGGAGTGAATCTCGTTGTTTACTAGTTGTTTACTAGTTAAGCTGATCTTCCAAGGTAGGTATGTCTGGCAGTCAACCATACTGAAAGGGGTTAAGGATCTCAGGTAAGAGAATACCCGCTATGCTGTAGTATGCTCCTTACCAATTTAATTGTGTATATTTCACTTTTTTTATGGTCCTGTATGTTTGTTACTGAATCTGCTTCTACATAAGGGAAACTTAAATGATCTACAAATGAATCTCTGCGTGTAGTATGCAAAATAAATCACTGAGCAAAAGGTGTCAGAATGCACCCTAAGTCAATGAAAACTCAACCACCCGAGGCTGACAGGGTAGGGTCAACGAGAACAATGTTCACGTCTTTTCTAGATAGGTAAGAGGTTGTGATTCCATTTACCCTTCTAAGTATGGTGATGTCTTGTTTTTTTCTTATCTCGACGGCTAGTCCATGCCAGTGTGCGTGTCCATAACTGTGACACTAACGTACAGAATCACTGTAACATTATGGAGGATGAAATTTCTCGATATTCATATTCATCTGTCAAACAATTTTTGTGTGCTTGTGGTGAGCATCTGCGGTGTGTCTGTTTTGTGCCTGAGGGATGCATCTCAAGATAACGGGCAGTTTGCTGATGTGTTGGCGTGGTGGATAAGACGGGTGGGTGAGGCTGTTAAAGATGCCGTTTGTCATAATTGTTCTCTTGATACCGACTAGCCATTATATTCAACTCAGGCAAGACTCCTCCCAGTTGCTGCTGTTGTCGTAACGAAAACCATAGGTAAGCAACTGATTCTGTGGGTCTGTCCTCCATGAACAGTACAATGCATACACCATGCATGGATCTGGTGTCCCTCTGTGGCTCTCAGCACCTCACTAGAGTCAGATGAGGATCTCTCTCACAGCGAAATGGGGGGAAAAATAAGGTTTGCCTGTAGGATGGACATCGCAGCTGCTCCATCCATGATACACAGCTCCACCATGGATAGGCTTCTCATCAGCAACACCTCTCACAGTAAAATAGCTAAATAGTTGTGACCAGATATTAAGGTATTCAGCGTAATGTTATACCTATAGGAATAAAGTCAGGCAGTATACTAAAATGCTGTGTCAAATTTGGCGCTGTACTTAGTCATCAGTTCTGCATGCTTTGCCATACGATTTCCCAGGTGACTAAAGTTCACATTTTAAGCGTATTCTAATATTACAGGCTTTATAAAACAAGAAGGAACATTCTCAAATTTGAATGAATTAATCTTTCCTTTCTTGCAAGGTTGATTCAGGTTGGAGCCAAACTCGGTTGACCTTTCTTTGTCACCTTGACCTTTTACCTATTGCTCTCAAAAGCTATATCTTCCTACGTGCTTGATCTTCAAGTCATGCACCAAGTTTGGCCAAAATCGAATGAAAAATGAGTGGATTACAGGACTGGACCTTTAACCTTGGCCAGCAGTGGCTTTGACTTTTAACCGATTGTTCTCGAAGTTGAAAAACTTTCCCTTCCAGCAAGAGCGATTCGAATTAGATCAGACCTCGCCATGTGAGCTTACCTTTGATCTGTTATTCTAAAGAGCAAAAGGTTGAGCCCTGGGAAATCTGCATCCATTCCTTCAAGTTTGATCGAATCTGAATTAAATGTTTGAGTTATTTTGTTAAAACGCAAACAAACATCACGCGCGCGCGCAAGAACGCACACACACACACACACACACACACACACACACACACACACACACACACACACACACACACACACACAATGGCGGGCAAAACTTTACCCCGCTCTCGGTATCGGAAGTGCGGTAGAAAAAATTATGTGGTGCACATGATTTACTTATTCTGCTTCAAGTAATTGTGTCAGTATGAGGAGACGGTATAAATTAATCGGAGTGACAACTGTGAATCCAGCGTAGGCTGTGACAGTTTGCACAAAGATACACAAAGTTAAGAACAGGGACCCAGCTTACAGTATTCCACGTTTCGCCAAAGCTGGCTTCTTCAAGAATAAAGGTGAAAGGTGCCAAATAAAAATATGATGATACTCTTATAATGCATGATATCAGCTTGGATAAAATTTAAGTCTTTTCCCTATTAGGGAATTAATCAAACTTAACTAATTTTCAGTAACAATGGTCTTGGCATGAACGCTTGGGAGTCTGATTTTCTTCAAACTAATTTCAAAGTCAAATATATCTTTCAGCCCGTCAACCAAAGTCCTCTACTCTCATGCAAACATCATCAGTATATCACTACATGCTTTCTCGGTCAGAGAAACACTACCACAACTGCACGCTTTTATACATTACCGCAGTATGTATGTGTCATATATTGATTTTGGAAAAATAATGAAATAGATGCAAAACACCATTAATAACTTAGATGCTCCCGACGAAAACCCTCCAGAAAGTTTAGAAAACGAGTGTGAGAGGGGCTGGGAATCATACCAAAAGCGTGTCGCGAGTCCAGCTTAGTACCCCTGGTGTAAGGTAACAGCAAAATCAAATATACTACCCATTACAGACATTACTCTAAAAAAGGAATATGTGTTCTCTTTACAAAAACGCATTACCCTAACAGTGAATATAGACTTTAGGTGATAGCTACATGGTTTCGTTTAAGATTATACCACAAGTCAAGTCCCGTTTCCTCCTAGTAAAGTATTACTCATGCCAAGGAATGCAGGTACCGTGCAAGCTGTGGCTTTCTGTAAAGGTAAGCAGCTGAAAACACTAGGGTTTAGCAAAGCAATCCCAGGATATTCCCAGGACGCGGCGACAAAATTGAAAATCATTATGTATCCCGGTCACACACAGCAGCGACACCGCGGCGATAATCCACAAACTTTTCCAACTCTCAGAACTGATCAAACATTTTACGACTTCCTCAGAGGCGGTGTTCCAACTTTTGCCCCAAGCAGTGTGAGGATCGTGCCAGCGAGGTGCTTGGGGCCTCACGGGTTTTGTAGTCTGTTCTCTGTTTGTCCCCGCACCGCAAAGACGTGGTTTCGGTTTTGGTCTTTGGGTCGTATTCTAAATGGCTCTGGATATTTCATAACATCTCGTTTTACGCGATTTACTCTGTACTGACTGTGAAGGACGGAACCCGGAATCATTACTGCTCAATATCATCCCCTGTGATACTGATCCAAAGTATGTCGATATTTGAAAAAAAAGAAAAAGAAAAAAAGAAAAAACTGCTTTGAAATGAATATTAAGATGCAGTATAACAAATATACCCCCAAAAAAAGAAAAAAGAAAAGAAAAAGAGGTGTATAGTCCTGTATGCCATTTAGAGTTGCCTACAGTCCCCCTCCCCCCAGATTATGTGGTTCACCTTAGGAAGACCTACTGTTGATGAGATGTTTGGTACAGTGCCGAGTACATTTTCATTATTTGGTTCTTTTATAAATTCTAGGAATGATTATTTGATCGATGCATGAGAAGGTATAGCTTTCACTGATCCTTATACTGGCAAAGGTCTTCCCTAAAATCAATATAATCGTCAAGAAAAAACAAAAATAAACTAGTAAAGTACGTCACTTGAGAGGTCTGCCCATCAATAAAATAAAGTCTTTTCTATTGTAATCCTGGTAGCACGAGTTAATGTAGATGCAGAAATGGATTTATACGCTAGTGAGACTTTTTAGGCTGTCTTTACTGTAGATGTTTTGCGTGCTTTACTTTAGAATTGTCATCTCGTGTGATATTTTTTCCTTTTTATTATTGACACGGTTTTCATAAATAACACCAACGAGAGTATTAATAAGCCATATGCCAAAACAATATGCCAACCAAAAGGTGATATAAATCCTTCTATGCCGACAGTAATATCAATCCAGTTACCATAAATATAAATAGTATGAGCCGGAAGGGGAAGTCAAGCTCCTAACCTGACAACACATCTGCAGAAAACATGAGGAAGATGGAACAAGTCTGGCCATTGCATGACACTGTACAGTAGGCTTGATTCTATAACGTGGAATAGAGGCTAACAAAATAAAATCATAGGCGATCCACAAAAGTCTGTCAAAAACTTGGGGGTCCTGCAGTGTCTCTATGTGTAATCAGTGACACCTAGTACTGTGAGTAGCTCTAGAGGTTTCGCAGCTCCCCTGCTTCATCAGGGAGGGGGGGAGTGAGCTGGGAGGAGGGCAGTCAAATGGTGGGTGATAGAGCGACTTGGAGGCGTTTTGTCTGCAACCACCCTTTGCGGGATAAGGGCGTCGGGCTATAGATAGATAGGTGTATGGGCTCTACTTTAGCGATTTATTTTGCAAGGTTGGATACACCTCAAATTACCCTTTTGTGATACTGATGGAAACTTTGCCGATATTCAACGTAAATAGCATGCACCAGAATGTTAAGGCTTAATAGGCAAAATAAATCGCTGAGGAAGAGAAGCCACTTTGCCTTCAATGCTACTTTGAGTATGGCCTTAGAGAGAGAGAGAGAGAGAGATAGAGAGAGAGAGTGTGTGTGTGTGTGTGTGTGTGTGTGTGTGTGTGTGTGTGTGTGTGTGTGTGTGTGTGTGTGTGTGTGTGTGTGTGTGTGTGTGTGTGTGTGTGTGTGTGTGTGTGTGTGTGTGTGTGTGTGTGTGTGTGTGTGCGTACGTACGCCAGCTACGTCTAATACACAACCATAAACTAAACTCTAAAGTTTATTTCGCGTCTCTCAAGTAATTTGTGTGTGTGTGTGTTTTAGCTGCAAGAAAACCCTAGCGATATAGTATGTTCCTGTAATATGTGCATCAGACTGAAATGAGGAAGCAAAACTGGTAACACCTTCAGAACGGGTGACGTCTGTTTTAAATTAGTCATGATGCACCATAAAGTTATAATTCAGTTTAGGAATGGCCTCTAAAGCTTATGGGGTTTATTGAGGCTATATCTAACCCTGGAATTCGAAGTGTCTGTCAGAAGATGTATAAAATCATCAGGAGACTGCAAAACTAACATGAAAAACAACCACTGCTTCAATGGGTGAAACATGAGAAGAAATTAAGGTACAACTTATAAGTCTTTGTTTGCCAACTGCAGTGCGATGAAGCATTTACCTTTTACAGCGTTCAGATGATTTGACTCAGCTTAGTAGAGAGTTTTCTTATTGTCTGGGATAAAAAGACTTCAATAATCCGTCAAGTGCGACAGATCTTTCCTTTTTTACATTAGACTGACCTAAATTTTCGTCCTTTTGTAGCTTATTTCGCGTAATGCGATGGAAGAAAGAAGTGTTACAACTCTACATCTTTTCCACAGCACCTCTTCGAGACTAGCATCACGTTCAAATATTAAAGCTGTGTACAGTTCAGCAATAAAGAGGGAGAGATGGAAATTTTTGGTCAAGTTGAAGAAAAACGGGTATACTAAAATCGTCTGCAGGTAGCAAGAATAAACCATTAAATTTGGTTCAGAGATTGAAATGTTTACGAACCTATGACGTAATAAAAAAAAAAATCAACAATTTCCGGATCTATGAACTATTATTTTTGCATTGCCACTTAGGTACATGTAGTCGTCTTCCATGTAGTTATGCATCTTCTGTTCATTTACTAAATCACGTGCTTTTATACAGCTAATAAATAATCTTTTGACTCCCTTCATCAGTTTATGAATTTTATTGCTGCTAGTTCTGACAATTACTGAATGGGTTACGTATAGTCTTCATTACCCCTTCTGCTAGAAAAGCTTTCCCGTACAAATGAATAAAAATTTCTGGTAGCATCAAGAAAATAATAACAAACTGGGACTGCCAGAGTTAAAAACAACTGCAGAAATAGAGATGGCTGAAGAACAGGAGGCCTCTTTGCAAGGTAAGCTTTAAGGTGAGGCAGCACGTAATGTGGAGGGCAGTGTAGGAAAAACATTACTACTGTAAGTAAATGATGGTGGTGTGCGTAGATGATTATTGTATCTTTATAATTATAAATTTTAAAAAAGGTATCAACATTGCATCTCTCTCTTTCTCTCTACACACACACACACACACACACACACACATATATATATATGTATAGAGAGAGAGAGAGAGAGAGAGAGAGAGAGAGAGAGATAGGAAAGAGACAAAGATAAAAAAAAAACAGCTAGCTAGATAGACGGATAGAAGAAAATAGTTCGCTAGATAGATAGATAGATAGATAGATAGATATATTCTAAGGCTTCACGTTAAGTAATTTCAAGAGTTGTAGCAGCTTCATTCCCATCCGCGGTGATTTAATTCTTTTAAGACTGCTGATGAAATCCCTAAAAGGCCGTTTGGCCGGAGAGCCGGGAGGTATTAGTGGTAGTTTCGTCCTGGAGAAATGAACGAGATGTCGTTTAGGTCAGAGGTAATGGCGTCCGACGGTAATTACGTCATGAGGCGGCGATAACGTCGAGGTAGTTAAGTTACCGGGAGCGTTATCTGAGCTTTAGATGATGGCAACTCAGACTCCAACTCCTGCAAGGGGACTCGCCACGGATTATCCCGCACCCATCACAGAAAACACTAACGTCTCTATTAACCTAACTCCTGTCCATCCCATGACTTATTTTTGCACCTTATTCTTGCTTACATAAAGCACTACGGTATTCTACTTGGTTTAAAAGCTTTAGTATGACCAGGCGATTTTATTATAGCCTATCCTCCACTCACGAAACAAAAGAGGGTGTTTTGTTTGGATCAGCGTGTGTGTGTGTGTGTGTGTGTGTGTGTGTGTGTGTGTGTGTGTGTGTGTGTGTGTGTGTGTGTGTGTGTGTGTGTGTGTGTGTGTGTGTGTGTGTGTGTGTGTGTGTGTGTGTGTGTGTGTGTGTGTGTGTGTGTGTGTGTGTGTGTGTGTGTGTGTGTGTGTGTGTGTGTGTACAAAATGGTGTGACATGAACAGTTTGTATCCGATTATTAGAACTTTTCATGAAAAACTTGAAAATTACTTAATGGGTAAGCCTAATATTTCTCTTAGAGCACTAGATCAAAATCACACGGCTATGTCAGAGTTTGACCCAGCAATATCCCTTAAAATGGTTTTTATCCAATTTACACCAAACTTTGGGAATAGATTTGTAGTACGGCAAATATCAAGTGATTTAATTCTGAATACATTCAATAAAAGCTGAAGGTTACAGGGCAAGCTCAGATTTCGACCTGTGTGTGGGTTTGTCAGCAAAATAAACAAATTTTGATCCGATTTTATCCTTACGTGATCGGAGGATCTTGGATCTAAGGAGAAAAGTTCCTGTTTTTGAGACAAGTATGTAAATGGTCAGGGACCCAGGGCAAGGTCAACTTAAACAGCTTTCATCCATTTTAGACCAAACTTTGTAAAAAGATTGAGGATAAGGCAAAATGAAAAGGTCTCGATTTTGAGAATATTTAATGGAAGGTCAGGGTCATAGAGAAAGCTCAAATGACAGGGTTACAGGTTAAGGTCAGTTCAGATGGATATTACCGGCTTCAAGCAAACCAGACAGATGAATTAAGGGATAATTAAGACAAAAGGAACTGAATAATGAAAACAATCATTCAAAAGCCAGAGTTACAAGGCACGGTCAAACTCGACTGTTCGATGTGTGAAGAAAATGATTAAGAGAATTATTTTCTGTAGATCCAACTTGGTGGATGAGTTGAGGACCATCCAGAAGTCTGACATATTGCTTATGTGACATATTACTTTTGAGAATATTTGACCAAAGATCAAATTCACATGGTTATGTCAACTTATATTTTATCCGAAGAAGACTAAGCTTTGTGTAATGTTTCAGGTTCAAACAAAGATAAAACTATTCGATTCTCAAACAATCAAAGGTCAAGGTCACAGGACACAGCCTAAGGTCATGGTCAGTGGGCAAAGTCAGTTCAAAGAGATTTGATCTGATTGGATCCAAAATTAGTTGAATTGTTAAGGGTTAGGCAAAAATGAAGCAATTCTATTCTGAGAGTAATATGTCCAGGATCATGGTCACAGGACTAAGTCAGATGGTGGTGGCGGGTGTAGTACTCTCTCAGTTACTTCATTTTTGCCTAACCCTTAACACTTCCACTAAATTTGGTTCAAATCAAATCAACTCTGAGTTAGCTTTGCACAATGACGTTGACCTTAGGCATTGCCTGAAACTTTTGACAGTTCTCAAAATCGAAACTCATAATCTTTGTTTTCGCCTGAATCCATCCACCAAGTTTACTATACTTCGGACAAACAGTATTTAAGGTGACCCTGCCATGTAGCTTTGACCTTTAACCTATTGTTAAAAAAAACAAAATGTCAACCTTTTAGGTGACTCTCAGTTCAACCAAATTGTATCCAAATCGTATCAAGAATATTTTAGTTTGTTACTCTAAATTTGCTTGGGGCGAAGTTTGGCCTTGCCTTGTGACTTCGACCTTTGACTGATTGCTGTAACAACTGAGTTCCTTCGTTCTTGCCCGACCGATAACATTTCCACCAAGTTTGGTTCAAATCAGATCAAAACTGTCTGAGCTGACCTTGTGTATTCTTGGTCTTTAACATTTCCCTATGACTCTTACCTTTGAATATTTTCGAAATTGAATTTCCAAAATACGGCTGCAAATGACCAGATCTGACGAGGCTCACTTTCAGTTTCTCATATAAGTGTACCTCTTTGTAACAATTATGTAACGACAAACGTTTGCATTATGTTACACTAACTACAATTATGTACTTACAAACGATATGTAACAATTATGTAACGACAAACGATTGCATTATGTTACACTAACTACAATTATGTACCTACAAACGATATGTAACAATTATGTAACGACAAACGATTGCATTAAGTCCCGGGTAGCTACCTCCCTGTCTCGCTAACTGTCTCTCTCTCAAATTGCCAAGCCCTTCTCCCGTCACCTGTCTCCTCTGAGGCCTGTCTACTTCTCTCTCGCCTGTTCGGTGGCTAATCTCCGTCTGAGCTCTCTTTCTTAAATTCTGGTGTAGCAGGGGTTTGTCACGTGTGTTCCTCGTGGATGGAAAGCTTAAGGAGCCTGTGTGTGAGTATGTGTGTATATGTGTGTGTATGGTTACTAGGTCTTTGTTCACGAGAGGACTGCTGACAGCTAACTGCATCATCTCCTTACTGGCCGCTGTCGTCAGCTTCCTCAGTGTTAAGAGTGTGTAAGCATGTTTAGCACTGCTCGATTCTCGCAGACACAACACCTTCTCATCATCTGACTCCCTGCTTCTATCTATCTATTTATCTATTTATCTATTATGATTTGTAAATGTAATATGTAGTCCTGACATCTGCTCGGTCGCGCGAAAATGGCGTACCATCGACATTTAATAGTCATAACATATCAATACATACTACATACACATTATAATGAACTTATAAGCTAATTAAGTGAAATACATAATATTGTAAAAGTAACATAATTGTATGAATATTGTATACATATATTATTCATAGTAAATAGTGATTATTCAGTAATAATACATTTAAACAAGTTGTATACATATTTGAATAAATGCAATGGTTGTTGTATAACACTTTGTAAGAAGTGCATGTACAACAGACGTACGCATATAATTGTGCAATGGTATTACTGCTAAGTTATACATTACATATTTGAGTTATCACTTTAGTAATGTCAAATATTTCACCTAACTTGTAACATGACATTTGGTAGCAGCGAACGTATACGAACCTCGTCTACGAATCAACATTAAATTCCTACAAAATATCAAGATTGAAAACAAGAATATCTCTCTCAACCAACAACATAACCAGCTCCTGACGCTTCTCTCCATCCAGCCCCCTCCGTCTCCCAGATCATCATGCTGATGCAGAGGTCAAGAGATCACACGACGCCTTGCAAGTAGCTTAACGACAAACCAGCAAATCTGCGGACATCGTCTCCGAATTAAAAGCAAATTTCTACAAAAGCAACCGAGACTCTACAAGATTAGCTTCATTCTACAACGAGTAAATCACAAGAAAAAAGGACCAAGAATACAACAAGAAAGAAAGAAAACAAACAAACAAACAAACAAACAAACGAAGAGTGAGAGACGACTCACAACTCATAACCACCAGACCTCACCCTCCTCTCTCTGCTACATCCACCCAACCCCCACCGCTTACGCAGGTGTGAAGAGGTCAAGATACGCAGCAAAACACCAAGTCCATATTCACAACTCGTCTTACTCACCCGTCTTCACTCAAGTTACTCATCGCTACTCATTCACTCACCACAGCTACCAGTGTGGGAAGCCGACGTCACCATGTGCTGAGACGACAGCACGCCAATCAACCCGCGAAGGACAACGCTATCACCACGTGCAACACCACTCACACTATTTCCCACCACGGTAAAAATTAGTGAGTTACATAGTTACTTCATTTATACAATACATAGTGATAGACAATAAGCTTCTGCACAAACATATAAAACGTGTTGTATAGTTACAGCTTAAATACACATACCTACTTCAATTATCTTCATAATTCAATCATTAAATACTTGCACCAACAATAAATATTCTACACTGTATATATTCATTCATTTATTATAACATTTATTTACTGCCAACGAGTGTTACCATTTATACCTACATAAAATACGTGTTTCATATATACAACTATACATTAGTACATCTACAAGTGATAAAGAAAATATACCATCACAGTTACTCAGTGAGTGATTAAAAGAACTGTATTAATGCATAATTGTGTTGGCCTTATAATTGTAGTTACATTTTGTTAATGCAACTCTTACATAAGTGTCTTGGCCTTATAATTGTAGTTAAAGTTACATAAAAGTTACATCTTGTTAATGCAACTGTTACACCTTGACATTATTGTGTCTTTCTGTCCAGTGCAGCCAGTATCATGGAACTGTCGAGTCGAAGTGCAGCACTAGAGTACAGTAAGGCCTCGCCAGTAATTACTCGGTGATCCAAACAATGAGGCGGAAATAATTCGATTTCTTGATTTTTAAATACTGCCAGAGAGGATCGACTTACAGAGAGTGAGTTCTCTTGTAATCCGTGAGAGGTAAAAATGTGTGTGAGCGTAATGAATATGACTGCAGTCTGCATCAGAGTGGGGTGGGAGGGATGCACTAGGGTGGAGTGGGGTGGGGAATAAGAAATGGTGTGAGGGAGTGTGGTGAGGTGCCGTGGGATGCGGAGGGGTGCTGTAGGGTGGGGTGGGGTGATGTGGGCTGGAGTATGGTGAAGAGAGGCGCATTGGAGGGAAATTAGGTGGAGGGAGGAGGATTGCTGTGAGATGGGGTGGTGAGGGGTGAGGTAGGAGTGAGGGGAGATATGATTGTGTGTGATGAGGAAGGGTGATGTAGACTGATACGGTGTGAGGAGGGGTAAAGAAACGTACTGTGGTGTGGTGTGATATGTGATTTAGAAGGCGTGGAGTGAGGTGCGATAGGGTGACATGAAATGGGGTGAGGAAGGCTGGGGATGGTGTGAGATGGGCTGAAGAAAAGTGAGGTGGGGTGGTGCAAAACAGAGTGAGAAGGCGTGGAATGAGGTGACCTGGGGTGGGAAAGGTTACTGTAGGTTGGGTGGGATGGGGTGGGGTGGGCACATAGGAGAGCCGGGATGAAGTCAATACTAAGGCCTGAATGTTAGTAGGGAAGGGAGGCTCTCTATAAACTCTGCCTTTGCACTCTCCTGTATATTGTTTTTGCCTTACTATCGACCTATCTTGCCTAAACAACATACAAAACAGCATTAACGTTTCATATGCAAAATTACCTGACAAGAGAGATATTGGGGAGCTTCCTTAGCCCAGAAGATTTTTTTTTTTCATTATTAAAAGTGACAGTGCACTGCGGAAAACAAATTCTGAATGGTCGGGGCAAACCGTACGTGTTCTCCCCTCACTGCAGGAAATGTTGACCAGCATGGTAAACTGGCTGGCAATTCAAACTACTTAGCAGGCAGATGTGTACACGTAACATTAGTCGGTCAGTCTTCTAACATCAGAAGCTTCACAAATGGCGTCCCCCAAGGATCTGTTTTATCCCCTACACTCTTTAACCTATACATGCACGACATACCCACACCCCACACACCACAGATACACATAACTTCTTATGCAGATGATATAACACTTACATGTACGCACCAAGACGCAAACACAGCTGCACACATCCTCCAACCTTACCTCAACACACTACACGAATGGTTCACCACAAACAAGCTCAAAATGGCCCCAGCCAAATCAACAGTGACCCTTCTCACAAACTGGTCAGCAGAACACAGTCACATCCCACACCTCACCATAAACAATACTCCCCCCCCCCCACACACACACACAAAATCCTTGGTGTAACATACAATACATCAATGTCATTTAAACAACATATCACAAACATTAAAAATAAACTAACACCAAGACCTTGAGGTCACTTGCCCATACAACATTCGGACACAACAAAGAAACCACCACCACAGTATATAAACAATAAATACATTCAGTGATGAATTACGCAAGCCCTGCCTGGGCTCCTAATCTCACCAAAACACACTACAACACTCTACAGACCATACAGAAGAAGGCCCTAAAAAGAAGCACAGGCTGCACGACTACTAAACCCACAGACCCCCTACATCAAGAAACCAAAGTCCTCAAAGTCAAAGATCACCAAGACATGAGAGGCACCCAGATTCTTGCTGCAGCCTCCACAAACCCACAACATCCACTACACTACATGGCAGCACATCCACCCACACCAAGGAACATCACAACAACACCCAGCACACGATGTCATACATAAATACTGTCATCTCTCCCTCCTCGCCCACCTCAGACCAGCTTCCAGAAGCATATCCACACTCAAATCACTCGCCGCTCCATTCAGTCGCTTAAAGACAACACACAGCTGCATGCACGGCCTCCTAAAATCCACCCTTCTGAATCCATCTCCCTCGTGTGGACATGGTCCACGTGGCCAGGCTGAGAAAAAGGCTGGATGACTCCGTCGCTGATGCCTGTCCAGGATGAAACATAGCACCCCACACTATTAAGCACATTATGGAAGACTGCATTGCACACAATCACCTAGGCCAACAACACAACATACACTCTTTGAGAGCTCTGTGCGAAAGCTCGGTCCCAGCCATGGCCTTCCTAAGGGACTCGGGGCTGTTCGGCCAGACTGCCTAGGGAACTACTACTACTACCATTACTGGCTGCCAGTTTCTACTAGACACGATTGTTCAATAAGAGTCTGTCAAAAAACTGGGGGCTCGCATCTTGTTCTCCGTTTTAGCCTCCTCACTCATGACGCACTTTATTTTATTATGGCTACTTACAATGGTTTCTCTTCTCTAAGGGGTTAATTGAATCTTTCTTACCCCTTCAGTGCGAGAATTCTCTACAGATCCGAGTAAAACTGTGTGAGAGTGGCATGAAAAAGTTAACAGTTTCGGCCTCCTATGACTCACTCTTATGTGAATTTAACGGTCCCAGTTTTTGCACACAGGCTAGTATAGGTCTCTTTCAGCAATATAAAGTTGTTTTGAATTACCTAGAATATAATAATCGAATTGTTCTGATCATGAAGGGGTTAATGTATGTTTTAACACTCGGGCTTGTGTGACTTACTCTCTGCTGTATTAAACTGGAGTTAGCTAAGCGTTAAGACGACTTGTTCCATCGATGAGAGTGCTAATGGTACCAGTTTTACAACTAAAGCTCCCATTTCACATGAATAAAATACCCTGGCGTTAGTTGGAATAAAACACTAGAATAGTTCTGAACGAATGGCCCACTGTGTTCAGGAGCCCAACACCCGCCAAACTAACGCACCTGCAGTAGAAAGAACAGAGACATTGCACTGTACTCTCCCTCGCTTACAAGCTTATGTAGTACAGTCAGATACAAATGTCCGTTAATTCTCCTGCCCCTCTATCATCATTAAATTCATAGACGCTTAGATATGATAAAAGGGACAGAGTCGCATATCATCATCCATCTGTGGGAGATAATATGCTCCTTTGCACACTACAAGCCATTCAAGTTGCACCTTGGACTCCTGCAATGATAAAGGTAGGAGGGGCGAGTGGGCTTTTGTATTTGACTGTTCCTTATCCTAAGCATTTATCTTGCCTATTAAACCTGAATATATGTAAGTTCCTGATGGTTTTTATGTCTACAGTATATTGGTAACATACTAATTGCATAGATGAAAGTAAACTTCACTGTGCGAAATAAGTCAAAGAAGAAGAGGCGTTACGAAATCTCAAGCAAAGAATGTTGTCCATTACCTTTAAACTTATGCTCCTAGATATGGATACCAGGTTTACCATATTTTAGCTACTGCTTCCTTCCGATAATGTATTTTTAATTTTAATCAAGCTACCACCAGGAGATATTATTCAGCTGTTTTACTGAACTCAAACAAGAGTTGATTATGAATGGATAATCCCCTCGATAGCAAGACTATGCTATAATATAAGGCCACGAGTTTCAGAGGTTAAAAACATTTCTATTCTTCGATGCAGCGAGTCTCTAAAAGAAATCTATTCAATTTCCATGCAGTAAGTTTAAAAACACACGCACACAGTTGGCGCATTAAACAAAAACATTGTTTTCTAAAAATAAGAATACATTGGTCGATTTGTTACTGGCGTTTTACACGATTTCTTTTTTGTTGTTCTAGGTTATATTCTGTAGTTTTAACCCTTTCTGCTCGGCGATGTTACACATAATTGTGATTATCATTTAGGAACTTTTAGTTTTAGAGGGCACCCAAGTAGTGAAGAGAATAATGAACGCTGAATTATTCCTGTCAGTTCAGTAAGTCTAACCAGTGGTCAGTAAAACTGCCTGGAGAACACAAGAATGGGACAAAAACTACACAGCCTGACTGAAGGGGTCAAATTCATGAAATCGGATTGAACCCGGTAAGCACTAACGTTTCTCTCAGCTTGCGTTATGGCTCTTTGACACAATAAGTTAGCTGGTCATCAGTTCCGAAAAGCATGATGATGAAATCTGCTATAAACAGTGGAACAGAAGCAAGGATGGTCGTTAAGTTCATCAACCCTATATAATTGTTTTCTCAGCATTTTCCATGACAGTGCTACAAGACTATAGCCACTGATCGTGTGGAGGGGCCTTATAGTCTAAATTCCTAGTTTACTTATACGAGGTGCTATCCAAAATTTTCATGCCTAATGCTATATAAAATTGAAATCTCACCATAGCTCTTATTGGCCGCCATCACCCTGGAAATAGTTCCCTTGCACATTGATACACAGGTCCTAACCCCTTCTCCATTGCTGGAACGCTCCCTGGAAGTCCATTTCGACGAGAATGTCGAGCGCCTCCTGCTATTCCTTCTGGATGTCCTCAATTGTATCAAAACGATGCCCTTTCAGCTTGAAGTTAATTTTTGATAACAGAAAGAAGCCACAGGGGGCCTGGGCAAGAAGATTTCATCTTCTGAGGCGAGTCCAAGAAGCTCAATGCAGATACCGACGCTTTGCTGCATTTAGTCAGCTGCCAAGAGCCTGGGGACAAATTTGACTGCGATGCGGTGCATGCCCGATTCTTCAGTGAGAATCCTCTGACGTGTCCCGTAACCGAATCCCACCTCTGAACAAACATCGTGAATGCTCTGACGTTGATCCTCACGGACCAGCTGCTGAATTTTTGCGACATTTTGAGGAGTTTTTCTGGTTGAGGGCCTCCCTGTGTGGTCGTCGTCATCTACCGATGTTCGACCGGCCATGAACTGCGCATGTCAATGAAATACCTGTGTCCGACCAAGATTTTGTGCACCAAACATTTGTTGAATCATTGCCAGGGTCTCTGTTGCATTTTTTTCCCAGATTCTCACAAAATTTGATGGAAATTCGATGTTCCTTTTTTATATCTACCTCGAAAATCTCCTGATGACAAGTGCACGACAACAAACAAACGAACGTCACTAATCCCCATGCCCGCCTAGCTCTGCACCGCATGGCACAGTGACTCGCAGTTCATGTTAATACTGCCACCTAGAGGCGCATCGTTCTGCTACAGCCCGTTTAAGCGTCGCGATCCCAGTCGGAAAATTTTGGATGGCATCTCATAGTTTTATTATATGACTTAATTCAAATTTCTAAACAGTTTTGCTCTATCGCCTCTAGTTTTTTTGCTTTCATATATCCCTTTTTTTATTATAATGCATATATTTATAATATAATGAGTTTATTTCATATAATAAAATGGCATATTACAGAATGAAACAAAACAGACATAGAACACTGACAGAACTATTACTTGGATATAAGCATATATACACACCATAGTACTGCAGACAGTCAGAAGTGAGTTTTTTTGGACAATCTGATGTACTTTGCCTCCTGGATGTTGCGCAGGAGCATCCAGCAGAAGTCCCCCATCATGCTGGGGTTCCACTTGCTTTGGTAGTTGCTCTCCATCTTAGTAATATCTTGGTGGAACCTTTCCCTATGTTCGTCACTTACTGCTCCGAGGTTCTGGGGGAAGAAGTTGAGGTGGCAGTGGAGAAAGTGAATCTTGAGAGACATTCGGCACCCCATATCCTGATAAGCCTGCAACAACTTCTCGACACGCTCTTGGTAATCTAGTGCCCATGTGTTACCAAGGAAGCTGTGGCAGACTACCTTAAATGCTTCCCATGCTCTCAATTCCTTCAAGGTGAGCTTCCCCTCGAATACCTCATCCTTCAGCACCTCCCGGATCTGAGGTCCGATGAAGATGCCCTCCTTGAGCTTAGCAGAACTGAGAGCTGGGAGCAGAGTGCCCAGGTGTTGGAAGGCAGCGCCATCCTTGTCCATGGCCTTCACGAAATTCTTCATAAGGCCAAGCTTGATATGAAGAGGGGGAAGAAGCATCTTGTTCATGTCCACCAGAGGATTTTCTTGGGCACTGTGTTTCCCAGGCACGAAAGTGCTCCTAGACCCCCAGTCCTTCTGCGTGTAGTGCTTGACATGTTTGAGCTTGTTGTGGCCCGCGTTTTAAACCAAGTTCCAAGAAAATAGGACGGTAAATGGATTTTTGGGGAATATTTTGGGTCTAGGCCTATATGTATACATGTACATGCATGTATATCTCAAAAACTAGAGGTGATGAGTGAAAACGGATTTCGAATCTGAAATCAGCACCCCAAAATTAGGTTAGAACATCTAATTTCATGCTTGCCTCAAATTTTGTGTAAACCAGTGTAATTTTTTTTACGATTCTATATACAGTATAATGTAAAGCATGGGACAAGTATTTTCTTTTGTTAAAGTCGTGCTTGCGACAACGGGGCGGGTGATTTGGTAGATGTTTGTCTGCATATATTTAAGTGTGTAAACAAAATAAAAAGTCATAATCCTATCCTAACTACGTTTGGTGTAAGGATTTGCAATCTTCCCGAGGGTTCATCTATTGTTCTGGAGAGCAATAGGTAAAAGGTCAAGGTGACACGATAAGGTCAGCTTTAAAAATTCTGATCCAGTTTAGACCAAACATTGTGGAATGGCTCAGGACATGGGAAGAAAGAAGGGATTCGGATTTGAGAGCAATCAGTCAAAGGTCAAGGTCACGTGACAGTATCAGCTTACAGTCTTCATCCGATTTAGACCAAAGTTTGTGAAAGGATTCAGGGCAAGGTATGGATGAAGAGTCGCTACATTGAGAACAGTTAAAGGTAAAGGTCGCAGAGAAAGGTCAAAGGTCAGTGTCATAACAAGGGCAACAAAAATTTTGCATCGCGTGGGGTGGGGAGGATTTCATCATGCTGTAGCAAAAAGATTTGCACTGAATTTTCGATATACTGAAGGGAGTTGTGAATTAAGCCCATCTTGTGGCACAGGACATGGTGGCCCAGACAGGCATGGAAACACATAAAGACAGGGTAGAACATAGAGATATGGTAGCACAGAAAGACAAGACAGCGCTGAAGGATTCTGTGGCACAGAAAGTCATGGTGACCTAGAAATACATGGCGGTACAGAAATACATGGCGGTACAGAAAGACATGGCGCCTCAGAAAGATAAGGTGGTACAGAAAGATATGGCGGTACAGAAAGATACGGCGTCGCAGAAAGACATGACGGCACAGAATGACATGGCAGTGCAGAAAGAAATGGTGACAGAGCAATTAACGATGGCACAGAAAAACATAGTGCCACATAAAGGAATGGTGGCACAGAAAGACTTGGCGGTGCAAAAAGAGAGTGGCACAGAAGTCACACTGGTAGCACATAAACACATGATGGCACAGAATGACGTGGTGACATATAAAGAAATGGTACCACATGAAAATACAAAGGCACAGAATTGACATGGTGGCAGAGCAGTAATTGGGACACAAAGATTTGTCATATTAAGACATGGTGGCACAGAGAGATATGGTGGCACAGAAAGACATGGTGGCACAGAAAGGCATGGTGGCTCAGTTTTACGTGGGTGAGAAAGAAAGGATGGTATAAAAAGATATGGTGACACAGAAAGTTATGGTTGCACAGAAGTACATGGTGGCAGAGAAACACATGGTGAAACAGAAATGCGCGGTGGCACAGAAATACATCGTGACACAGAATGACAGTGACACAGATAACATAGTGCCACAGAATGGGATGGTGGCACAGAAAAAAAAAAGAATGGCACAGGAAAACAAGGGCAGCACAGAAAAACAAGGGAGGCACAAAAAATTAAGGACTGCACAAAAAAAAAAATGTGATAAGGAAAGACATGATGGCAAAGAAAGACATGGTGGCAAAAAAAGCATGATGGCAAAGAGAAGCATGGTGGCAAAGAAAAGCATGATGGCACGGAAAGACATGGTGGCACAGAAAGATCTAGTGCAAAAAAGACATGGCGGCACAGAAAAGTTAAGTGACAAAGAAAGGCATGGTGGCACAGTTTGACGTGATGGTACAGAAAGAAACGGTGGCACAGAATGACACGGCTGCAGAGCAAATAATGTTGGCACAGAAAAAACATATCAGCAGAAATAGACATGGTGACACAAAAAGACATGGTGGCACAGAAAGACATGGTGGCACAGAAAGACATGGTGGCACAGAAAGTCAATGTGGCACAGAAAGACATCGTGGCAGAGAAAGACGTGGTGACACAGAAAGACATCGTGACAGAGAAAGAAAGTGGCACAGAAAGACATGGTGGCACAGAAATACGTTGTAACACAGAATGAAATGGTGACAGAAAAACAAGGACGGCACAGAAAAAAGGGTGGCACAGAAAGACATGATGGCACGGAAGGACTTGGTGGTAAAGAAATATAAATGGTGATACAGAAAGATATGGTGGCGCAGAAAGACATGATGGCACAGAAAGACGTGATGGTACAGAAAGAAATAGTAGAGCAGAAAAAAAATGGTAATATAGAAAAACATGGTTGTACAGAAAGACATGGTGGCACACAGAAACATATAGCGACAAGGAAAGAAGGAAAGACATGCATTGAATTTTTCGCATATCGCATTGAGTTGTGACTTAAAGCCTTTTCTTTCAAATTATATTTTTCCGACACACACACACACACACACACACACACACACACACACACACACACATTCGCGCAAATCAAACGCTTGCAGGAGGGAAAGTGTGACATGCATTCGTACAGCTTCCTCTTAGATTGAGGTCCCAGCACGCTCCCAGTCTGGCTCACAGCAGGGAACCCAATACTATTACCTGAGACGTCTGGCCATCACTTGAATGTGTTCCCGAGCAGGCGTGGTGGTGGAGCTCAGGGCCCAGAAATACGAGACTGCACCAGACAACCTCACCTCACCTCAGGCATGGGTGTATCCAGGGAGGTTTTGGTTTGCCTTGAACGCCCACCCTTACCTCTCTCTCGACCTTTCTCAAATAATTTAACACGCAGAAACTGATAATGTGTAACTTCTGCCCCCCCCCCAAAAAAAAAAAAAAAAAACAATACCTGTAGTATAATATGGAGTGGGATATATAGATTGATGATAACATAATTTCTTTTACATTCCTCGTTCCCTCCCTCTCAACATTCTGGACCAAGGATGTTTACATAGTGGAACCCCCTCCCCCAAAGACACACACTTGTCAGGCCAACACAATTTTGGCAGTGACGATCACACTCCTAAATCCAACCTTTTTAGAACGAGAGGCATTCCACGTCTCTGCATTTCATGCACCCGCATTTCATGCAGGAAGGACCTGACGGCTAAAAGTCAGCAAAAATTCGCGTCTTCCAAGGAAAGTCTTCTATTAAGATCCGTTCAATTCGAATTATCTGGGTACTTTTCACTGAAGGACGAGATCGTAGAAATGAGAAAAGCCTGGAGATCGTTGATAGGGATAAAGACTGGAGATAGTGCATGACAGGAGAGACTGGAGACCATTGACAAGAGTAAAGACTGAAGACTGTAGGCAGAACGAAAGGCTAAACATCGTTGTCAGGGGGAAAGACTGAAAATTTTACAGAGGAGGAAAGACTGGAACTGTAGACAAGGGACGGAGACTGGAGATCGTAGAAAGGGTAAGAAGTGGGTAAGGAAAACTGCCTCAGAGATGATCATATGTGTTTTGGAAATGCTGAAAATAACGATTAAAGTTTGTCTCTGAAAACTGGACAGAAACTGCTGGGGCACGTAGACAAAAGTGTGCTCGGTGCCCGTCTGAGAAGAACGTAAGTTAATACAGTTCAGAAGAGCAGAGTCCTTTGTAATAACAATAGAAGAGAGAGAGCCGAGCAACACTGCAGTGTAGAGAGACTGAAAGGAGCTGAAAAGATAGAAGCTGGGAACAGAAAAAGATCATACTTTACCCGGCTTAAAATGTGCTTATCCCCTTCCCTCCCCCCCCCGTCCCATCTTCTCTCCAGACAGACAGACAGACGGACAGACAAACGGAAAGGCAAAGACAGACAGGCAGACAGAGGCACATGCAGACACATATCCACGTACACGCACACACACGTAAGAAAGGTACATGCAAACATACTTACATTACATGCGCACTCATGCATAACAATAGAAGAGAGAGAGCCGAGCAACACTGCAGTGTAGAGAGACTGAAAGGAGCTGAAAAGATAGAAGCTGGGAACAGAAAAAGATCATACTTTACCCGGCTTAAAATGTGCTTATCCCCTTCCCTCCCCCCCCCGTCCCATCTTCTCTCCAGACAGACAGACAGACGGACAGACAAACGGAAAGGCAAAGACAGACAGGCAGACAGAGGCACATGCAGACACATATCCACGTACACGCACACACACGTAAGAAAGGTACATGCAAACATACTTACATTACATGCGCACTCATGCATATAATATCCCCATACAAACAATCACACACATATGCGCCCATACACACACACACACACACACACACACACACACACACTGAACAAAACATAACTCACTCTCGTTTTTGGGAGGGGGAATATAAAAATGCATCATCGTACTAAAGGGGATTACTCTGGTAGACTTCCCATAGAGATGGGGGCTAAAACAGTCATAATTAACCATTTCAGAGCGAGGGCGTCTTTATAATTCTTGTCATCAGCAGTCCATTTTACACACCTTGCAGTGTGTTCCTTCTTTAACTGTGTTCCTAAACTTTGGAAACTTGGCTATACCTTTTAACTTGGCCTTATACTGCCAAACTTCTCCCTTGAATAATGAGTTGTAACAATAGAGTAACACTAAATTATGATACTAGTCGCGAAGAAGTGCTTTGGTAGGGATGCAGAACCGTAGCATTGTATTTTTCTGCAACTGATCTACGTGATAAGGCTGCAAAAGGACGAACATCTGGACCCAGAAAAAGTGAAAACGACTATGGTAATGAGAGGATTGAGAAGGAACTAATTTAACTCAGGTTGCAACGAGATGTCTTCCATTCGCTTAATGAAATCGTCTAGTGGATCAAGAATATAATACGTCATTGGAAGGAAGGAATAGAGTCGTTGGAAATAGTAGTCAGCTATTTTTTTTTTAATTGATCTTCTACCACCAGACAATTTTATTTGGCTTTTTTTCAGACAACTCGTAGTGAAGAGGTTAGAAACGCTGGTAATCCCTTAATCCCTTCAGTCCGAGGACGTATTTTTTACTGCTTGAATCAGGTGACATTATTCTTTAAAAAACTAATCTTGCTGTTTTTTCACATGCTTTGTCGAGGGATTAAAGGAGGCTACATATGACACATTCAATTAGGAAAAAACTCGTCTAAGCTAAATGAAATCGCCAGAAAGACAAAATATGAAATATAAACTTGGCCATCAGGTTTTAGAAGTTAATTATGCTTTTGCTCTCTCTTGGGTTTGGTTGGTACTCAGTGCATGAAAGAACTGTCGTGTTCATAGATATATTGAAGTTTATATTTATTTTATGAAGTTTGAGAAGACTTTCTATGCAATTCGAGAAGATTTGGAGGTAGTGAGAATAAAGTGTAGTAGTAATAGTAGTAGTAGTAGTAGTAATAGTTGTTGTTGTTGTTGTTATTTTAGCCCAACGATCTTCGGAAGTGTAAATCCGATGAACTACAAGCTGAAGATGTCCTCTTCTGCCAGACCACTATCTTTCTTTCGGGAAATAGGGAGGGAGATAAGGGACGCATGTATAACCGGGCAGTCAATTCATCTGGTCGTATCGGTGGTACCAAAAGAAGGTGTCTCTATTCAGCACCACGGGGAAAGTGTAAACGACATCACGGCAATGAAGGCATTATCAGTCAAGCTTCCATAGCATATTTCCAGCTGACTATTATCGTCCACTGTTAACTGGATTAGGTTTTCCTGAATATAAGTGGGTAGCAGTGACAGTACCAGCTTTCTTAGGCTCCTATGCTCACCCTTAGCTGACTAGAATCGTTTGGCGTTGGCTGGATGACGGTACTGTAGCTGCCCACCCTAATCTGCCGAGATTATTGTCCTTTTGCAGTATATCTGGAGTAGTTCAGGGCATATCAATACTCTGGCTCTGCATCCTCTCCTCAGTACTTGCCAGTTACTAGCATCATATTCCAGTGTTAATTTCTTGATACAGTTCAGCATGCACGATGGAGAGACGGCAACTTTAGAAAAAATTAAAGTGGATTCTCTATAGATAGCCGATAACGATTGAGGATTAACGTATTTACCACACAGTGCCTACGGTCCCCCAGGATTGGGCAGGATATATGACCGGTGTTAGTCTGTTTTCTATTTATTGCCAGTATTTCAATAACAACACACAAACAGAATCGCGAGTGGGTTTTGTGTGTGTGTGTGTGTGTGTGTGTGTGTGTGTGTGTGTGTGTGTGTGTGTGTGTGTGTGTGTGTGTGTGTGTGTGTGTGTGTGTGTGTGTGTGTGAGTGAGTGAGTGAGCATACACCACACAATTTATGTTTTAATCCTCTTATATGCAGTTGGCTTTATATAGCTGAATACAGACCCCGGCCATATGGCCCAGCACGAAAGCAATCAGTAACCCTG
>NC_137029.1:2114758-2294758 GCF_032717465.1 Coenobita brevimanus
GGTAGTGTAGCAAGGTGTCAGCAAGAGTGGGGAAGGGAAATGTGGCAGGGTGTCAAGGGTTGAGGGACGCAGTATTTATTATATTATGAAGGACAATACACTCATTTACGTTTTCATCCTTATCCCTTTCGCAATGACGGTGCTCTCCTAGAGGTGAATAAAATCATATGGAGGTAGCAAAGTAAAGTGAGTCAAATTAATAGGTTGACATTTTGAAGTTCCGATGGCTTACTGTCGTTCAGTCTAGTCTTCTGGTCTTAGCTGGAATAGGACAATAGTTGTCCCTACCATTTGAGAAATAATGGAGACTATTTATTTTTTAACAACAGAGAATCCCTGATAAGACAGCTGAAACCACATGGAAACAAGAGTAACATAAAATGTATTTCACTGAGGAGAGGCTAATGAAGCCCATACGCAGCATAATGAAGTTGGAAGCACCCAGAGAACACATACCTCTTCCAACGCCAATATAATTTTTTTATTTTTTAAACCATCCTCTGTCCAACGTCTCTGGGAAAGGTAATTAAGTCTGCAGATTTAGTCTACCCTGTTACATAATCTCAGAAAAGGCATACTTGCACAAACGCCGAGACAATTTATTATTTTTTCTTGTATCTGGATCCGCATACATCTCAAAATCTAACAAATTCTACCTTGACCCAGCGTCAAGCAATTCACCAGACGTCCTTGAAATCTGTTAACTTTCTTATACAAACAAAACAAGGCAAACAAACACGGATGAATACATAACCCCCAAACCTGCTGGCAGAGGTACTGAATAAGACAATGTACTGATGAAGTTAGCTATAATAATTTTCAACTTTATTTGCAATTAACGCCGGTGTTTTTAAATTCCGGTAAGTTCTTGCTTTAAGCTAGAAAAGTGCTGTAACATTTTAAAAAACATTTAGTGTTTCATAATATTGCTGTATTTGTACTTCTGCTTTGACTGTAGCCGCTGTACTGTAATACAGAAGATTTTCCATTTAATCCTTTCATCCTCTTACGGGCTCTGGCTAAATCTCTACTGCAGTTTATTTTTACAGAAATGTATTTACTTTTTCTTCATCAAGAGTCGCCGTGAAAATGAAGTCATATGCCCTTGTGCGTGCGTGTCAGTTTCAAAATGTTGACCCTCATAATTTGCAACGCGATTATAATTCACCTGGGAATCATCAAATTAGATTTTTTTTTGTGTGTGTGGGGAGGTTAATCCTTAAGTTTTATAATGGAAGTGATATACGTATAAAACAGAAAGTTCTGGGCAGGAAGTATACAGAGATGACGTTCACACTCTAATGCAAGAGTTAACCGTTACTCCCAGTCCTTCGTTTATGCAACAGGTCAGCTTTGGAAATGTCTCCCTCTGTCTGTATTTCCTGCTAGCTATGATCTCCAGTCTTTCAAACGCAGTGTGTCCAGGCATCTCGAAATGATTGGATCTTGAATTTGGCTCTCTCTTGTATTTTATTTTTCTCTTGGAAGGAACAGTATTGCGGGCTCATGGCCTTTGGTTCCTTCTTCTTAGCATTAAAAAAAAAATGATTTAATTATTCATTGGTCACTGGAGGAAGCCACATATTTTATTTTGTTAGTTTTCTACTATAAATAAAAAATTTCCATTTTTTGATTCGTTGGTTCATTCATCTCTAGAACTATATGATCAATTAAAAATTCCATCCTACTATATGAGCATGCAAAATTCAATATTGAGGTAAAAAAAAAAATCGCCCATAAAAGTGGGATAAAATCATTATTTGTGGACCAATTTTGCTCAGACATTAACTGGTGATTCCTCAATATCTAATACATGTAGGAAAATATCAAAAGTAAAAAAAATCAGGCCATCAGGTGGTCATATAAGCTGAAACATTTTGCAAGGTGGCGCAATATGCTTGTATATTTTGACAGAGGGAAAAGATGCCTTCAAAATCATTAGTAGAAGTGGAAAAAAATCCTTATTTATAGAGCAATCCCGTTCAGATTTTGAGATTCATCCTCGGTTAAAACAAAGGAAAACTTGAAGAAAAAAAAAACGCTAGTTGGCGCAGAAGCTGATTTGGGAATTGAAGTTGGCAAAAATTTTAGGAAAGTCATTGTCATATCTTAAATAATTTTATGAACCAATCTTCCTCAATTTTCACTGAAGAATACTCTTCGGCATAAGAGGGACATTTTGAAGAACAGAAAAATGATTAATGTAAGGCTACTTTCCATTTAGAATATATTACACAGGTTGTTTTTTTTTTTTTTTTTTTTTTTAATGCTATCTTGCCAGACGAGTGAGGGCAGGACAACCTGGTATAATATTGGAATTTATATTTTAAAGACACATAAATTAGGCTCTAAAATCAAGTAAAGCAATCCATGGGATGGAACGCTGATCATATGAGCGAATTGACATCTTATCTTGAAAAATATTTGAGCTGAACTTGTTAAGGAAGTGGACACATCGCTTCGTTCCACCCCGTGGACTCCTTCACCTTATTTATTTATTTATTTATTTATTGTTATTTTAGAATGCAGCCCCATTCATTCCACTTCTCTGACCGGTTGAAAAACTTAGGTGGCAGTGTCTCCACAATTCTGACATACTATGAATACATTAACGTCTCGGATGCCCTTTCGGAAGGTAATCGATACATTAGCGACGCAGTCAGCCAGACAATGATAACATTAGTAAAAAATATCGGAATGGTTAACTTAGCTTATCCATGCTAGGTTATAAGGATTACATTTACCTTTGCTAGTTTATAAGAATTACATTTACCCTTGCTACTTTATAAGAATTACATTTACCCTTCCTATTTATAAGAATTACATTTACCCTTGCTAGTTTATAAGAATTACATTTACCCTTGATATTTATAAGAATTACATTTACCCTTGTTTGTTTATAAGAATTACATTTACCCTTGCTAGTTTATAAGAATTACATTTACCCTTGATATTTATAAGAATTACATTTACCCTTGCTAGTTTATAAGAATTACATTTACCCTTGATATTCATAAGAATTACATTTACCCTTGTTAGTTTATAAGAATTACAATTATCGTTGCTAGTTTACAAGAACTACATTTACCTTTCCTAGTTTATAAGAATTACATTTATCCTTGCTAGTTTATAAGAATTACATTTACCCTTGCTAGTTTGCAAGAATTACATTAATCCTTGTTAGTTAATATGGATTACAAACTGAATCTTGAAAGCTGTAATGCCAGGATGTCTAGCTTTGTTAAAAAGTGGACATATTAGCACTAACGATTTTCTCAGGACAGACTTTAGTGACAGATGCTTCATTCTTGCATGAGTACTTCTCCAAATTTCCATTAAGTTACTGTATCGGTTTATGATACAATACTAGTTGATAAAGGAAATATTGACATCATGCTTACTTGTACGTTAGCAGCCGAATAAATGAGAAAATTTAATAAAATATTACAAAACATTACTTTTTTCAACTTCGATAATCTTCTTACCACACTGTTATGAAGCAAAATACTATACAACTAACGCTACACACTCGGCCAGTGAACTAGACTATAAAATGCACTCTGCATTAGTGGTGTTGGTGAGGAATGCCTTCACGTGGTAGCTCCGATATCTCGAGCCGGTGGAACTTCCTAATAATACTAACGTCTTTCAGTCCTCTCTCTGTCCCACGAACGAGCGACGATAGACTACAAACATGAGGGCAATTTCAGTCTGCAGTCCACTGAGTTCCCGTTCAGATGTATTTGGGGTTGCAACTACTGCTACTACTACTACTACTACATAATTCTTTTAGGTGAACATTTGCTTGTATGTCATCCGTACTCAAGGTGATCCAGTTCAATGTACTATTCGGAGTCTTCTTTACATTCATGTTCGAATCTCCATAAAAAGGTTGTTGTTCTTATTTTTTTTAAACCATTTAATGCCACCCATGGCCTAGATTCTTCACCAGTCCTTAAGAATTCTGGATCACGGTAGGTATTATCGAGCTCCTGTTCACTGATGTACCTCTTTCTGTATCATTTGTTGCAGTTTACTTTCTCCATCTGCTTTCTCCAAATGGATAAAAAAAACAGTCACAGTACAGAACAAAAAGATTCATACAGTAAGGTCCAAGAGGCATAAAAAAGAAGATAAGAGGGAATAACCAGTAAAGTAACTAAAATTTTTGTAGTCGTCCAACTCATGTGCTTTAGTGCACTCACTCAACTTTCATGCTCCGATGATGCATTTTCGTTTATATTTGCTTCCATTAGAAAATTTTACTCATCACATTAAGATTTCTAGCACTAAAGGGGTTAATGGGGAGTTGTATATAACCCCTCCGTCTTATAATGTCCCTCCTAAGTGTAAGAAATACTTCTGAAACTAACAAGAAAAAAAATAATCCCCGGAAGGGCAAAATGAAATGATGAGAGGGGTGTGAAATGGATACCACTTCAGTGCTAGTGCATGCTTAATCAGGAAGTGATCATGAGTCTTCTTTTACCTACCCATTATTCTTCCGTGTCTTGTTCTGAAAGTTCGTATTTTTATGGCTGATATATTCTCTGCCAATTATCAAGTAATTGTCTCGAAGGGCTGGAAAGTAGTTTTTTCTTAAAGGTATAGTTGGAGAAGAACAAGGGGGATTTAGGAAGGGAAAAGGGTGTGTAGATCAGATATTTGTTCTAAGATGTTTAGTGGAGAAGTATCTAGAGAAGGGAAGGAAAGTGTATGCTGCCTTCATGGACTTGGAGAAAGCTTATGACAGAATAGATAGGCAAGGTATGTGGAAGGTATTAAGAATATATGGAGTGGAGGGGAAATTGTTGAGTGCTGTGAAGAGTATGTACGAGGGAGCTAGGGCTACGGTGCGAGTGGATGGTGAGCTGAGTGAGTTCTTTGATCTTAATGTGGGACTGAAACAGGGGTGTGTAATGTCTCCATGGCTGTTTAATATACATATGGATGGGGTTGTAAAGGAGGTACAAGGTAGGGCAGTGGATGTGGGGGTGGCCTTAATGAATGAGGGTGAGATTTGGAAGCTTCCGGTGTTGCTGTTTGCTGATGATACAGTATTGTTGAGTGAAGATGAATGGGAGTTGCAAGGTTTGGTGAATGAATTTGGGACAGTGTGTAGGAGGAGGGAGCTGAAAGTTAATGTAAACAAGAGTATAGTTATGGTGTTTGAGAGGAATGAAGTCACAGAGTGTGCAGTGAGGTTGGATGGTGAGGATATGGAGAATGTGAGTGCATTCAAGTACTTGGGTAGTGTGATGAGTAAGGATGGAACTTTGGGGGATGAAGTACGTGAAAGGGTACAGCAGGGAAGAAAGGTTGTTGGTACACTGAAAGCAGTGATGAGAAATAGGGAGGTGAGTATGGAAGTTAAGAAGTCACTGCATGATGGTATTGTGATCCCTACCCTGACGTATGGAAGCGAGGCGTGGACATTGCAAGAGGGGAACAAGTCAAGAGTGAGAGCAGTGGAAATGAGTTACTTGAAAGGAGCATGTGGAGTAACGTGGAGGGACAGGTTGACGAATGAAGAAGTGAAGGAACGTTGTGGGTAGATGCGGATGTGGTTGAAAAGATTAGGAGAAATACACTGAGGTGGTTTGGACATGTGGAGAGAATGGAGAATGAAAGACTGACTAAGAGGGTGTATGTAGGTGAGGTGGAGGGAGGGAGAGGGAGGGGTAGACCGAGGATGAGGTGGAGGGATGGAGTTGAGAGGTATATGAGGGAGGGGGGGGGGTGAGTTGGGGGGAGGGGAGATAAATGGTGGGTGACAGAGTGACTTGGAGGCGTTTTGTCTGCGGCCACCCTTTGCGGGATTAGGGCGTCGGGCTATAGATAGATAGATAGATAGATTTTTCTTAAAGGTACATGTTCATTTTCTTGGACACATTTATGCTTGTGTGTATATTATTAATGCACGTTGATTCATTATAAGAGGTACACATATAAACAGAAAATTCTTGTAGCGCAATATGCCAAAGAAATCGATAAGAAGACATGACAAGAGTTTCCTAAGCTGCCAAGAATACGGCGCACTCAATTTTCATACTTGCAGGCTCCATTTTAACCCGCATACCTGTTACTCCTCCACCCTCAACACATCCACTCCTACAACCACCAAATCTTCATACGCATCCACCACCCTCTACAGTACACATCCACTCCTACAACTTCCAAATCTTCATACGCACCAGGAATTAGCCATGTACAGTATACCAATACATGAACATTCTGGTAAAAATTTTATACTTCAGAATGCATATACATACATCCTTTGGACACCAAAAAACTTAACGAGTTGGTCTAACAAGGTTACATCATTTAACTGTCAAGATATAACTATGATGATGACGACGATGATGATGATGATGATGATGATGATGATCACAGACTGACAGTACTGTTGGTATAAGGCATAGAAAGCACACTAAAAATTCAATTCCCACCTATTTCAATCCACCAAAATCTTCCACAAAAATAGGCCTTAGGCCTAATAACCAACAACAAACAATATGGTACTTAGTCATCTTTCAAGATCCTTGGGATTTCTTCTGTCGGGACCTATTATGGATAAACCACATTACTTTTCTTGTCAAATCCGCTTCTGATCGATTGGGTGTCCTAAACCGACTCGGCACCGTCTTAACTCTCACACAGCTGTTGCCCTTGTACAGGGGTCTAATTCGCCTTTATATGTAGTACAACTCTCATATACACAGAGGCTCATCTCATAAAGCTGTTTTAAATAGGGTAAATTCAAAGGCTTTCCGCCTCCACAGTTCACTTCCTATTAGTGATCCAGTTCAAACTCTCTCTCTCTCTCTCTCTCTGTACGTCGCAGTGTAGCATTCTTATTCCTCAACTATAGCTATTTCAATGGTTACTGGTGTTCTGAATTACTTGGTTGCATCCCTTCTCCATTACGGTGGGCGCCTAGCACCCTTCTGCCTATACACTTGCCTGGTTTCTGTCCAATACCTAATGCAAAAGTTAACCTATACTCTGAATCCTTCATTTATGCAACAGGTCACCTGAGAAACTTTCCTCTTCAGTCTATCCTTCCCCCTACAAATGAACACCCGTTTTTCAAATGCAGAGTCAAGGTACATCAAAGCAACGGGATTCTGAATTTCGCTCTTCTGTTTAGTTTTTACTGGAAAACACACCATGCACGTACACAGTCGTTGGTTCTATCCTCATTGCTATGTACTAGTGTTTTCAACACTCTTATTGTGTTCAACATGAAACCAACTATATCCATTTCACCCTGCTTTGGCCTAAAATCACTATCTCTCCATTTTGAATACCATTTTGTAATGGTAGGCTGGCACTAGAATACGATGCTAGTCATGAAGAAGAGTTAAAGAAATGATAAAGAGCCAAAATAGCGTCTTAATCTGCCACTGAGCGACGTGAAATAAGCTGCAGAAGGAAAAATTCAGAGCCAGGCTAAGGAAAGGCTATAAGAGGTGTAAACTATTGTGTGGTAACTGCGGTGGCGATGCTATAGAAAAGATGTAGGGCTTCAGTACTATCTTACTTTGCCAGTGAGCTACATGAAATAAGTTACAAAAGGAAACAAAAATTGGGCCATGTTAAGGTAAAACTATAAGAGGCGTGAGGGAGTGTGTGGTAACTGTGGTGCTGGTTGTGGTGGTAGCAGAGGTGTGGGGAAGGTGTCGGGACAAGGCCATTAACACAATAGCACTCCACGCACTCCACGCTGTCTCTCCAGGCCTTCTTTGTCACCCTCGCTCTCGGTTAGGCCTCCTTCACTCACATTTTCACACACATATGTATTTTTTCTTTGTATTCAACGCCCAACTCAGCAGCCCGTGAGACAAAAGAGGAAGCTGAATGTCTCATGCTGACCCTTCACCTGCGAATTACCTGCCTTCACTAAATTGTGGCTATCGTCAGAAGAAGAAGAAGAAGGAGGAGGAGGAGGAGGAGGGAAAAAATAATAATAAGACGATGAAGAAGATGAAGAGGAAGAGGAGTAAGAACAAGAATAACAATAAGAACTATTGCCTATCGACAACCCGAGGGTCATTAAGGAAGACAATTTTTACTACGTCCAGATTTCCCCCCAGATGACGGGAAAAAATCGTCTCCATGAAATGTACAATTTGCCATTTTCCTTTTGTACAAGATTACAAAATAGCTAAGGATAAGAATATAGTCTCATTATTCACCAGTCTGTCTTATATTAAAGAAATTTCGAGAAATCAATACATCATCATGAGTTACTCATAAAAAAAACATTTTCACAGAATCAGTATTTCGGTCAAGAGCATTTCCATGTTCAAATGACGACGGATGACTTTATGACTTCGCTAAAGTGATGATTCTTTCCTATTTCAGGATATTTTCGTCACCACCACCACCATCATCATCATCATCATCATCATTAAACCTATTTTATCTCATAAACAAAAGCGTTGAGGCCCGGTGCTAGATCACTCTTTCCCAACATTTAAGGCAAAGGTGGCCAGTTTCGTCTGCCCCATATGGTGTTATATGAACAGTAAACTTCAACCACCAATCGGATGTGTGTGTGTGTGTGTGTGTGTGTGTGTTGACTCTCATAACAGATGAGTCATACACCAAGATAAGTCAGAAAAGTCACCAACGAAGTGGGGACACGAAACCTTTTAGGCCACTTAGCTAGAGGACAAAGCCTTACCCTTCCAAGAAAGATATAGAGAAATAGAGTTACTGAGCACATCAAGAAAAGGAGGGTGGATGACCTATGTTTTGTTGAAGGGAAAGGAAATGGTCTGAAATAGAATTTTTGTTGCGATTAGATAAACAAGAATCGAATATTTGATGCATCATGAACTTCAGTTTTGTTGCACATCTAAACACACATGATAAAAACATCAAGACTACAGTTATTATACAAAAGATGAATTGTGAAGTGTTTCTTCACATGGAGACATAAGAAGCGGGTGCAGAAGTGGAAGGTGATGTCATAAACATACACGATTACGAAACAGTAATTATGGTATAGAAGGTAATTACTGACATCAAAGAAAGATATTCAATAATTAAAATAGAAATATTAAGCTGTTAGGTATTGCAGAAACATAGTCATTGATTGCTGTAGAGTTATAAAAGCGTGAAGAGGTAACTTTTATTACATGCACACTGGTTAAAACCAGCAGGAAGCCAAAGACGATCGACTGTGGATACAAGGGATAAATATAGACGTAATCTTCTTACAGGAAATAATAACTTACCAGAAAGAGTCAGTTATTTCAGGAACAATGAAGGCAAAGTGGGGCAACGTGGGAGGAGACTAAAGATAACTCCAAAGTCATCGAGGATGGAATAAATAGCAAATGTTTGAGCAGAGTTCCAGATTATCAGCGAAAGAGACCATAATGGAAAGCATCTGGACGAAAAGAAATGATATGGAAGACGTAAAATATTTTGGCACCTACATGCCAGAAGGAATATGGATGTTTAAAAAAGATAATAATGATCCTTGTTAAAGTGGAGGAATCTACCTTGCGGAAAGTACGGTTGCCCAGGTTTCCACTTTTAACATTAGGTTGTGTCTGCGTGTGATAATATTATGAACGTCATTATGCAATCTTTTCTTTAGACTTACAGTACAGTCATGACAAATGATGAATATTATGATACATTTATAAAAACTAAAAAATTTGGCCTCCACTGATTTAGCTCTTCCAAAGCAATAAACATTAACTGATAGTTGTGCATGAGGCAGTGTGTGCTATAGGTGGATTCTTGGCCAAATGTACCTACACCAACACATCGCTGAATCTAATTTAGTTTGTTTCAATCCTGAGTTATTTCAAGAGACAGGCATAACACGATTCTAGTCGCAAGGTTCTGATCTCACGCAAATAGGTTATTAGCGATATTAGAGTCTAGGGTGAGAGAGAAAGCTTATTCTATGAGAGTTACCTTCCGACTTTTGATCGCATTATTGTTCATGAAAGCACAGTACACATAATGATCATCGGGGAAAAAAAATCATGTCTGGATTACGATTACCTCTTCTCATTCTAACTAATGGAAACTTGTAGCCCAGCATGTCTTTAGAACTAGACTGGAATTGCTTAAAAGTGAGTGGTAAGGAAAATATTAGATATCATTTGAAAAGAAAAGAGAAGAACTTCTTGGACTGAGCATAGTGTAAAAAAATAAATAAATAAAAATGTACGGTACAAGAGAAGCAGTTCGGAGGAAGAATATGGGGGAACCACGATCCAAAAAGCCAAATAGGAGAATGAAATATCCAAAACTGCAAGGTTGGTAATGGAACAGGTTAATCATATAAAAATGTGAGTAAAGAAATAACAAGTCCTTTAATAGACTGACAAAGGACAGTGATGATGATGATGATGATGACTGAATAGATGAATGAATGAATGAATGAATGAATGAATGACACATCTGCTGACCATTTTCTGATATGTAATTAAATGGTCCAGTAATCACCCATGAATTAAACATTTATTCACGTTGTAAACAACTTGCTTGAAAATACCGCGATTCATGATGGAGAGACACATGATGGAGATTAAAAGTTAATTAAACTCTTGACCTTCACCAGTCACTCAAAGTAATTAAAGTGGTCATTTGGTTGAGTCTGATGAGGTTGATTAGAAAATATTACACAGCGCTGATAATTGCATCGTAATGGCATTGAGATTTATTAATTTGGAAATATACATTTCTTGTTTGTTGATTCTCTTTATCTCTCCCTCCCTCCCTCTCTCTCTCTCTCTCTCTCTCTCTCTCTCTCTCTCTCTATACTTGTGGTAGGTGGGGACGCTCACCATCCACTCACTCAGTGTAGTGCTGCTCTCGGGTGTCTGCCCTGTCCTCTCCTCCATCCTTCTTTCCTTCCATCTTCTATTTTTCTTTCCTTCATTCTTTCCTCGTCCTTCTGCCTACTGGTGACTACACTCCCTCTTCTGTCTTTCATTCCCTCATTCTTTCCTCTTCCTTCTGTCTGTGGGTAACTCTACACTGAGTGACAAGCCAAATGGTTTCCTGTACACCAGGAAACCATTTACTACGCTGGGTGGTAACCATATAACCAAATTTTGGCGCCTGGTGGTTTAGTGGGTAATTATTGTCCTCCAATCGGAATGAGCCGGTGAAGATTTATATCCAAGGGGTGGTTGGGGTTTATTGCTCACGTAATGCCACTCAGGGATGAGTGAGGTTGGTCACTCTCATCTTAAATGTCAGGACCAACTGCCTAGCCCCGGGCTCCTACGCTCCTCATGGGGCAACGTAGGATTGGATGATGGATATATATATATGATACTGACTATTATGATTATAATAGTAATCTTGAAATTTTAATGAAGATTAAAGTAATGCCTGTAGATGAAAAGTCCATCCTAAAAAGATTATATTTAGATGGTGGCAGCAAAACTAAAATAGACGGTCATATTCCTGGTTTACAGAGCACCCACCTCCTCTACGGCGAACTGAACATGCATCTGAAGTCAGCAGTTGCGCTTTTGGTCGTGCAGTCGCAGACATAAAGATGGATCCAATGCATTATGATAAATACAGAGGCGGTGAACAATAATTATTCGAAACTAAGGCATTTGGGCCACTGAAACCCAAACAGCTTCTCGGAATATTGTGTAAGAGACTCACAAGAGTTCGGTAATGGTCGATGGCTATAACTGAACCCATCTGTGCACCACAATCCATGGGTCAGAGAAGCAGTGCCCTAAATTATGCCATGTTCCTTCTTTTTTTTTTTTTTTGCATTTATTTCCATTTTACTGTAATGCGGTGGGAGTAATCTCTGTCCACCTTCTGTAACGAAAGTAACTATTTAAGAAGCTGCAAACTTGTCCAACAATCACTGTCTAAATAAAAGCTTCAGTCATAATTGCTACAAACTTTCCATGGCTTCTAGTTATGCCATATAAACCATCCACAAAATTATCTCTGAGTCTTTGAAGCTACTGCGTCAGTATTGGCGGCAAGGGTGATTCTCAGACGACAGAGGGACCCAATCAAATATCATTATCGAACCTATGAAAGATTTCGTATGAAAGATTTACCATATGTTCTTGTTTACTTATAAATCTGTATCGTTGTTTGCCTCGTCACATATATTTTTAGGTAATGGAGGTTCCAAAACCAAGGCCACTGCTGCGGCGGCATTTGCCGCATATACCCCCCTAAAGCTTGAGATTATACATCAATAAATCAATGCATTGTTTGACGTAGGTGATCGCATTAAATGTTATGCTTTGATGCAATATATAATATCTGCTACGTCTTGTACCACAGAGAATTTTACCTATAGGCTTAAGTTAGAATTACAATCACACGTATCGGTACGCCATGTTTGATAAACATGACAGGAACACCAGAATAATATATAATTTAGTCACTGCTATTGTAGTCTAGAAACTGATGGCGCTAGTCAGAGAGACAGTGATGTTTTATACGTGCATAATTTCGAATCTCCAAGAGGCTTCTGGAGGACTATCAATCATGTGAGCTTTCCTGATGTGCCGTGCTGGTTAGGGACGTCTTCGAGTGGTGTAGTTGATATAGCTCAGCAACTTCTCTACCTGGTTATGCAAACGTCCCTCATCTCCTTCCTTATCCCTCGAAAAGAGGATTGTGAACTGAAGGATGAAGGCAGCTTAATTCTACAGCCCACCTACTTCATGTTCAAGGTGAGGCTGAGACTGCTGCTGGGGATTATACAGTTAATCTAACCTCAGTTGTTCGGGACTAAGGTAAAGAAGCCTTGGTCCTCCACATCTCGAAGTGGATAGTATGAGAATAACTGGTACCGTTTTAATATACGAACTATTAATATACCCTCCATGAATTGCTTTAGCCTGATGGCGAATTTCTGATTTTACTTTCGTTACCACCAGACATTTTATTCAGCTTAAGGACGAGACATCTGGCTCTGAAGTGGAGACTGTTTCTAATCCCAGGGTTATAAGGCTTCATTCCAAAAAAATAAATGTAATTGCCGAAAGGTGTCCCACCTACCCCCCCACACCCAACCCCCCCACACAGAGGTAATTGAATTAAAATGGATTTCGAACCTCTCCTAAGTGTGATTTGGAATGTCTACAAATTCCAGATATTAAGTTTCCATGAGCATTGTTTGCATTTCGTTTCAGCTTACGAAAGACGATTTTATTCATTTGAGAGTGAGTCACAGTAACCTGTGAGTGCTACTACTTTTACTATAGATAGCGTCACCATTAACCTAGCTATGTCTATACACCTTTGTTCACTTTTTTTTTTTTTAATTAATTCCACTGGTTATACCTGGATGCATCAGTCCATATTACGGCCACTGCAGGACCGGACCATTTCCTCGGGGGGAGAGTAATAACCACAATTGATCATTCCCCATGATAGCAAGGTATAATAGAAGAGGCGTCTGTATTATGACTGATGCATGTGAACGGGGAATCGTTGTTTTGGGTATGTCAGTGCGTGTGTCAGAGCCAGAAAGTGTTCTATTGGTTATGTAGTTTGCGTTAAGAGTCAGGAGGTGTTGCAATGGTAGTGTCAGCGTCAGGGTTAGAGTCAAGATATGTTCTACTGGGCAGGTTAGTTTATGTCAAAGTTAGGAAGTATTCTTTTGGCTGTTAGTGTTTCAAAGCCAGGGAGTGTTCTACTGGCCATGTTAGTGAGTGTCAAGTGTCAGGGAGTGTTCACAGGTCATGTTAATGTGTATTCTAGAGCAAGGAAGTGTTGCATTAGCCATGCTGGTGTGTGGAAGAATCAGGAAGTGGTGTACTGGCTATGTTAATGTGTGTCAAGGTCAGATAGTGTTGTGCTGGCCATGTTAGTGTGTGCCAGAGTCAGGTAATGCTGTTATTGGTAATGTCTCTGTGTGCCAGGGTCAGATAATGTCGTGCTAGCTATGTTACTGTGTGTGTCAAAGTCAGATAGTTATACTGACTATGTTAGTGTGAGTGTCGTGGTCAGATAGTGTTATACGGGCTATATTAGTGTTTGTCAAGGTCAGATAGTGTTGTACTGGCTATATTAGTGTGTGCCAGTCAGGTAGTGCTGTAATGGTAATGCTAGTGTGTGTCAGGGTCAGATGGTCTTGTACTGGCCACGTAAATGTGTATCAGGGTCAGAGAGTGTAGTAGGCTACTGGCTATGGTAGGGTATGTCAGGCTCAGATAGTGTTGTACTAGCTATGTTAATGTGTATCTGATGCTGGAGAGAGACCTGTTCACGCGGTGGAATCGATATGTCATGGTTATGCGAAGGTGCCTCGGCTATTTCCTTAGTCCTCAAAAGGTGGGACTACAGGAGAAAGCACCTGAATCCTGCAGTTCACCGGTTTCAAGTTTTGGATGTGCCTGGGGTCAAAGCAACAACGACAACAACAACAACAACAACGTGAGTGTGTGTGTCAGTCATCGCGGAAGCGACCGTGTGCAAAAATATACATCCTTTTAAAACAACTCACTACCAGCACCCAACTCAAATGTATGCCATGACGTGAACTTGAATTCTAACATCGGGGAACACAGACCACGAATTGCCACTGAGTCATAACAGTTCTCTTTATTAGTTAAATATTGAATCCATTTATTATCTCGCCTGCCCGAGAACGTTATTTCTTTGTCTTTATAACTCTTAATGACCTTATTCGGCTTAAGTTTGCCGTTACGAGGTGAAGGGGTTAGATGACTGTCTACATTAATATTTTACTACTAAGATTTGTGCCGACCATGAAAGCCAATGATAAATGGATAAAAGATTCCCAGATTTCAAGGAATTAGGCCCGTTTCCTGGTTCATGGGGGTATCTAGCACCTTTTACTACGCGATTTATTTTTGAACATGGCTGGTTAATATCCTGAGGTAAGTGGAACAATTTTGACAGCACCAAGAACGAAATAATGACGTCTGCGGAGGGAAAGCTGGTGTCTTATCCTGCAGGCTAATATTATTCGCTCTACATTCAATCGTATGATGGTATCCAAAAAATAAGAGTTGATGGCACCAATTTTACTATTTTGAGGGTGTTATTACTCTCAGCCGAATAATGTCATCCGGCGTTAACTAGAGTAAAAAACTAGAGCTCCCCTGATCATGAGAGGCTTAGGCCCGTTGTCTCGTCGGGTAAGGAGACCTCTCTAGCACCTCTTCCTTAGTGATCTATTTTCCAAATTACCCACTAATGTCCTTTTCGTGTGTCTTAGATCTTTTCAGTGTCGACACAGATCGTAAGAACAACACGCACGAATAAAGTAATGGAACAGAATCAGAAATAAACCGGTATGGAAGAGGTGTTAGTAAGCTTCCCAACCGCACGAGAAAACCGTCCTTAGAGTGTGCATAGAAGCATCACCCTTCATGAAATAACACGGAATGGATATATATATATATTTTTTAAGTTGTACTTAACTATGTCGTGGCCGATACAACTCTAGTATACTATTCTGGCTGACATTAGGGCCCATATTCTCCTCGATAAAGAAAGCTCACTAACACCATTTCCTAAGCGATTTATTATGCTTATTAAACCTTGCTGTCCTCCCCTGTTACTTAAGTCACTCTAATATCACCCATACTCTGCATATATAACGCACAAAAGGAAAGCCTTCCGTATCCAAAAATAAACAGGAAAGGAAGAGGTGTTTGGGAGCTTCCTTACCAGACGAGAATACGAGCCTAGGCCATTATGTTCAGCAAGTGAGTCCAAGGAAATCTGAGAGTGTTAATGCTGTCACCACAAACTCCCTCGTGGCAGGAACAACTCTATTATTGTATTCCGGCTGACAACAGACGATTTTATTCAGCTAAGAACCATATGAGGCTTTGCCTTGTATCCTCATTCAGTAAGGAGGCTCCCTAACACCTCTTCCTGAGCGATTTATTTTAGGATTCGGTTGGTTAATATCATTTCGTATCTTACATAAGCAAAGTATGTCGATATTAGAATGATTCAAGCAAACAAAAGACGATATTAACGTATAATGAGCAAAATAAATCACTTAGGAAGAGGTGTTAGGGAGTATTCCTTACCGATGAGAGTGTGTACCGTAGTGTTAATACTGCCACCATTAACTCTCCAATGATCTGGACAACTCTAGTAATTTATGCTAACCAGCACAAAACGATTTATTCATCTAATACAGGTCCGTAATTTTATCGGCTAAGGAAGCTCCTAAACACCTTTTCCTGAGTGACTTATTTTGCTTATTGCACCTTACTGTCCATCTCCTTATTACACGGATCATTCTAATATTGCCAAACTCTCCATAGATAATGTGCAACAAGATATTAACCAGTCATATCCAAAAATAAATCTCTGAGGAAAAGGTGCAACGGAGCCACCTTAACCTACGTGTATACCGTCCAAAGTCCTACAACACAGAATTTGCCAATACTTTTACCACTAGCTCTCATGGTCGACAAGGCTTTCTTTCATATGCGATTTACGCCTGTTACAGTAATTTTAATAAACTGAGAGCACGAGTCAGAGAATGCAGATGCTCTCCCCATTAACCCCTTCATCATCGGAACAACTCCTTTATTTTAACTTACATGAGTCTATTCAGCTGGGAGTGAATCATCGGAGCCTGAGTTCAATGCAACACTGAAAAGCCATGAGCGGTCTCCTCCCCTGCATTTACGACAACACGGAAAGAACGATATTTTTATTTGCTTTCCTCCCTGCATTTAATCACCATATTTCCCTTGTTTTCCTTTCTTTGTCGCTCCCCTTGCCTTTATTTCCTTCTTCGCCATTCCCCCTTTGTCCATATTTCTCCTCCCCTCTCTGCTACTTACGCATTCTTTTAACAACTCTCCCAAGACTTCCTTCTTTTTCGCCACTGTAATGGTCTTTATTATGGTTTTGCCTATAGTAAATGCTTTTTTCCCACGTTTTCTTCACAGAACCACATTATTTCATATCCTATATTTTTTATATTAATCATTTACCATTTCACAATTTTAAAACTTTTTTTAAAACTATTGCAGTGAAGGAAGCAAGTAAGATTATATAATTGTTCCAATTTTAAAAGTTTCTCCTGTTTGGCATTATGCGTGGAAAAGAAGCCAGGATATACCGACCAACACGTCATCTGTTTGAAGGGCTAACTGCGTCACTCATGATGCATTTGACTTTTTCTTCGTTTTTATTTTTATTTTTTTGTATACTTTATTATATGACACTGACAATGGTTTTCTTTATTATTTACCTTAGGACAGACTTTGAACGGGGGATATTAGATTTAGTTCTAATTAAACCTTTCACTGCTTATGATCCATTGTATGTGGAATAACGTTTTCTGGTACCATCCCAAAAAATAAAAAAAAAAGAAGAAAAGGAGAGAAATAATGGGACGAACAGCCATGGTAGTGAAGTAATTAATCCTTTCACGGTCACATCCTCGGTACTGCTAATGATATGATTCTACATGGCTAAGAGCGTGTCACAGAAGCTTAGGAATGATAATACTGTTTTCTTCTCACAACCGAACGCCATTATACCCCATTTACTCTAACTTGCCCTAAAATTGTCATCCCTCCATCTTGAATGCTGAGTTACAGCAATAAGTTTGTTCTAGAATATGATGCTAGTCAAAATGAAGTGCCGTGGAGAGGATGCAGAGCCGTAGTATTTTCCTTTTCTGCCATTGAACTACGTGACTAAGCTGAAAAAGGTCGAAAGCCTGGGCCAAGTTAGAGTAAAAAAAGGTACAGTATTTTCTTGTAACACCAGAGAATTTAATTAGCCCAAAGGGAGATTGGGAGCCTGAGAGTGCTAACCCGTTGAATGAGATAACGTAATCAGTACTTCATCAGCTTTATCTTCAGAAGACTGAAGGACAGACTGTACGAGGTGGATGGGTTAGATATATACTGTATTTAGGTCAGTATTCTCGTCGGCTAAGGAAACCCCATAACATCTTTTCCTAAGCACCTTATTTTGTTTATTACCCCTTACTGTCCATCTCCGTGTTAAATAAACAGTTCTAATATCCCCATACTCAGCACAGACAACATGCAAAATGGTATTAATCATGGATACCCAAAAATAAATCGCTAAGGAGAGGTGTTAGGGAGCCTCCTTAACTGACGAGAATACCTTTTCAATACCAGAGGCCTCTACGAAAATGAATGATTTAATCTACTTAACACTCTTATTGTCCTGCCTTGAAATATCCTAATCACCCTAAAGCCAGACGATTTTATTAAACTGGGAGGAAGTATAAGACCCTGAGAGTGCTAATCACATTTCATTACTTTTGATTTACATTTTCCGAAACACAGGAAGTTGATTTTCTTAATCTTAAGGGAGACTATCAAACTGGAGTGATTAGATTAACCTATACTTAACCCTTTCCCTACTGGAGATCTTTCCTGAGTTGAATAAAAATATCTTCTGGTTGCAAGAATAAAATAAAACAAAATTAGGTCCTCCGGATGAACGTGGGCGAAGCAGGCTTACAATAACTGCTTATCGACCAAACGAGAATCAATAGGGGAGATAATCACATTTTGTTCAGTCCAGAGTTAGTATGCTTAATTCTTCAATCGCAAAATGGTGGGCAAAACCCTAACTTTTGGTGATCACCCAAGGAACACCAATAGTTATTGCGTATGGTCAGTCTGCATGCACAATGCAGTCAGCAACGATATAGGAAAGCCAAACATGTTCCATCTTCGTCATGTACTTCAGAAACTACTTAAAAAATATTGAGACTGTGCAGTCCATATTTGAGATTTATAATAATACGATCATAAATCTTCTCCTGGAATACTATACGCAAACACCAAGTTTACATCCAGGTCCTGAATTGCACTCCTGGGTCAACCTTCAACCTTCATTAATCATTTCACTATTAAAGATTTTTTTCCAAACCGAATGAAATAGTCTACTGCTAGCAAAACTATGCAAAAACTACGCATGGAGAAAGACGGAAAAGTTTTGCATCAGTGCCTATTGAAACCATTAGGCGCATAAAGGGATACAATCACTTCCTGGTTGGCTTAATTTTTCCTGTAAATACGACATGCAACCAGCACATTTACATCCAGTTCGTGAATTCTATAGCTATACGATTCGGAACATGAGAGAAACGAACTTTTGTCTAAGAGCCTGACCAGTTCTGAGAATCAAGTTCTTAAGTATTTCATTTGTGAGCTTAATATGTTATCATTATACCATTGGTTCCCCGAGTGAAGGTGTAATGTATTTCTGGGCTGATTCCATGCTTTTGTGCCCACCACCACAACCATCATCATCATCATCATCGTCATCATCATCAACATTCATTTTCATTTGCGCGGCCGAAATTTTAATTTTCCCATCACAAATACCGATCACCTTCCATCTCCTCATTTTACAACCCTAGTTCCATCACATTATCTACCATGAGAGAGAGAGAGAGAGAGAGAGAGAGAGAGAGAGAGAGAGAGAGAGAGAGAGAGAGAGAGAGAGAGAGAGAGAGAGAGAGAGAGAGAAAGTACCCTACTCTGGAAGGAAAGAGGCGAGAGGAGAAGAGAAGTAAAGGAAGAAAAGGCGTGGGGAGGAAAGCCACAAGGCACGATGGAAGTTGAGAAAAAGGGACAATTCTTTTATGTGTGTACACTATTTCTCTTCGACAAGGACAGCATGTTTCGCTCCTGTTTGTTTGTTAGTTTGTTTGTCTGTTAGCAGGATTACTAAAAAACCGAAAGAGAGATTTAGACCAAATTTGGTGGGTAAATAGATCACTTGCTAAAACCGCCTCAAAGAAACTTGGATTATTGTACAGAGTCCGTAACTTCTTCACTGACGAGCAGTTAGTTATAATTTATAAGAGTCATGTGCGCTCTCAGCTTGAATATTGCTCACCCTTGTGGAGTGGATGTGGAGAGGTTGCATTAAAACAAGTAGACAAAATTCAGAACAAGGCTGTTAGAATTATTAATAACCCTGCTATTACTAATAAACTACCTCCCCTACAAGTAAGAAGGAATGTTGCCTCCCTTGCGTTATTTTACAGATATTTCTATAGCAAATGCTCAGACGAAGTTGCGTCCATGGTGCCACCTCTCATTGCCTTCCCTCGTGCTACATGCGCTCATGACTGGAATGTCACTCAGCCTTACTGCAGAACTTCTGCCTATCAGAATTCTTTCATTGCCCGAACTGCATCTCTCTGGAACTCGCTTCCCCAGAGTTGTTTCCCTCCAAACTTCAACCTGCTGCTGTTCAAGTCTAACTGTTACAGATATTTTATGAACAGAGGACACCAGTAATCTGGTGCATGGATTTTTTTTTTTTATTCAAATGTTTTTTCTTCCTCTGTTCTTTTACTTAAAAAAAAAAAAAAAAAAATTCCAGAGGCCAGTCGATTAAGTTTTGGGACCGATCCGGATCTTATTTCAGATTCTGGATCCGGAAAACATTTTTTTGCGAAACCCTGATCAATGAGAAACCCTAACCCATTATGAGGAGTGGTTTGGAAATTAAGTTGCCCTTGTCGGAGAGATGCGCTCCACTGAGTGCCCCTCTAATTATTTCTGTAAATTACTCAGACTGCATGAAGTGATGTACCGTACTAAGGTTAAATAATTCTCTCTCTCTCTCTTTCTCTCTCTCTCTCTCTTTGTTTCTCCCCTCCCTGCCCTTCCTCTCCCTCTTCTTCCTATTTGTCTTTCACTTCCTCTGTTCCTTAATATTCTCTCCTTCCTGTAACTTTCACATGTTGTCTGTTCTCTCCTCCCCTCTTTATTTTTACTTTTCATATCCCTCCAGATCCTTCTCTGTCTTTCATTTCCTCTACTTTTTTTCCTTTCAGCTTTTTTTTTTTACTTTCCCCACTTTTCCTCTTCATTTTCCATTCCTGTTTTCACACTCTCTCACTCTTCTGTCTCCCTTGCCATTTTTTTTTTTTAACTTTTTCCTCTCTTTTCCATCTTTCCTCCTCCTCTTCCGCTACTCCCTCCGTCATCATCTCTTCATCTTCTCTCACCTGTCTCTTCCTCTCACCTTCTCTTCTTCTTGTTTTCTCTTGCTTCTGTTCAATTCCTCTGTCTGTCACTGACTCTCCCTCTTGTACTTTTCAATGCTCTCTCTCTCTCTCTCTCTCTCTCGTCTTTCTTTCTGTGTATCAGTGTCTCTCCCTGTGTACCTTTCACTCTTATCCCCTCTTTCCGCCTTTCGCTTTCTTTCACCTTTCACTTTCTCAATTTCTTTTCCTTACCTTCTTTCCGTTTCTCTCGCCTCCCCGCTCTTTCTTCTCTCCTATTCACCTCTCATTTCTTCCTGCTGTTTCTATCTCTGCTATTTCCCATTCATCCCATTCTGGCCTATCATAATTTCTATCCCCATATTTCCTCTACATTTGGCACTCTCCCTTTTCATTCTCTTTCCTTTCTCTTCTTCTCTCCCTTCTCTTCCTTTCACCCTTTCTCCCTCTCTCACCCTGCCCTTCCTCTGCCTTTCCGCGACGCTGGCCACAACCCAGTTCACCTTCCGTTTTAATCTGTCTCCCAGCACACACACACTCTCTCTCTCTCTCTCTCCCTCACATCGTTTCCCCTCCTTTCCATGTGCTGTCATTATCAACCCTCTGTCCAAATATTGTTTCCCCTCTCTTCTTTTACATTTCACCTCCAACTCCTCATCCCTTTTATAAATACTCTTCATTTTAGATTCTTTTTATTCTTCCTCCTTCTCGTCGCAGCTTCTCAAAACAATTGCCAGGAACGTTATTAGTTTGTCTCTGTGTCCTCCTCTTTGGTGCTTCATCACGCTCCCCTACGCTTCTCCTTGTTCATTAGATGCACGCTATTTTTCACAGTGTTTTACCGTCTTTTGTGATACCGTTGCCCATAAAATGTAATGTAAATTCGCTGTTCTTCGGACTCGCAGACTTCCTTGCATATCACAGACAAAGCGAGTGCCGTGGCAATAACACCGTCGGAAAAATGACGCCTTTTTAATTATTAATTTGATATCACCAGACGACTTTTGCCATGTTTAGAAGAGACATATAAACTTATTACTTTTTGGATCTGAGAATTTCTCTACCAATCAGAAATGTGAACATAGCAAGTGCCTTGAGTTCAGCGCCCTTTGCCACCTTACGTCTTTCGTGGTTTATTTGTGGTACTAACAGACGATTTTTTAATGTTTAGGGGAGATTTTTCGAGTTGGAGGGGTTACTCACTTTCCCTCATCATCCCAGCAACTACTTGAGATCTTCCCTAAAGCTGAGCAGAGTAATCCAGATGTGGCAAAACTAAACCAAATAAGAAGTCTGTGCTGGATGTAGATTCTTTCCCTAGCAAATAAAATCTTTTCCCTGTCTAACTAGCTTATCTGTTTGTAGGCCTATCAATGGGAGTGAAATAGTTAACTAAGATCGATTTTAACCCTTATACTTCAATGATTTAGTTAAGGTAATAAATATTACTTGATATTAGACTGAATTAGATAAGAGTCGTCACCTCAAATACAGGGGACTAAGAATCCTGCCGTGTTTTTCAGTCAACAAGAACATAATCGACCAGTGAATGAAAACCTGTAGTTAGGCTTCCTTAACTTGGTGGAGATTTTCGTCCTTTTGCAGATTAATTTTTGTTCAGTAATAAGACGGCCAACGGCCATGCCACGTTGAGTACACCGCTTCCCATCCGATCAGCGAAGTTAAGCAACGTTGGGTCTGGTTAGTACTTGGATGGGTGGCCGCCTGGGAATACCAGATGCTGTTGGCATCCCTACGTGTCAAGTGGGGTTGGTGGAGGATTAGTGCCCCTCCCTGTAAAACAATTAACTCTAAGCCCTTGGCCACCCCATTTGGGATACATGGCGTCTGGCAATAAGACAAGAATACGGATCTATATCTTCTCCATTGCACTTCACTGTCACTGCCATCATATGCCAGTGTTACTCTCTCGTTAAGACGCAGCATGACTGATGAGAGGGACGACAGTTCTAGACCAGTGACAGTGAACAAAATATAGCGAAACTTGACTTCCACATCCAGTTAATTGACGTACATAGTATTTATCACTTCAGCCCTCTTCTCCTTTCTTTTGTGTATTCCCTTTATCTTGAGCTTTTTATTTTTTTAATCATGTATGATTTTATCGAAATTAAGCCATAATTTTGATGTTACAACACAGTGCTAAATGTGACAGGCCTGTAGGTGATCTTGGATATTTTTGAGCTGCTTGCTTCATTGCCGACTTATTCGAATGGGGTCTTAAAGAATAATAAACACTGTGAATAGGACTCTACCCTTAAGAGTTTTCGGTGCTTATGCCAGTGTACCTGGCTGTCAGATGATAAGCTTTAAAGATTATTAAGGATATCAGTGTCGGGTGGAAAACAAACAAGTAAATCTTTATTTATGTCCATAAGACAGCGGTCGTATTTTCTTACTTTATTCCATAACTAGAGACGATTTTTTTCAGTTCAGGAGAGACGTTTGGTGGTGAAAGGGTTAGTGAATGCTGTATCTAACCCATGCTGTTCTAAAAACCTCTCCAGAGCTGAGTAGAATCATCCGGTGGTTGCAATAATGAAATGCAAAATAATGTGCGGCATCAAGTGAAGGGTTGAAGAAGTATGCGCTTGAGATGGAAAGAGAGGTGGGATATGTACGATGAGCTTTACAAGACTGGTTAAGCAGTTATAGACGAACAGAAAGCTACAATGAAAATGATACTTATTTCTTTTTACCTATCATACTCTACACATTAATTAATAACGGTAACAAGTTTGTCCCAGTACACACACTGCAGTTAACTGGCAATCTGTCTTCATACATTCTTCCTACCCTGAAGATAACTGCATATCAACGATGATGCCTACTCCTTATTCAGAGTCACTACTCTCTCGGTCAGCTATAAATCAAGATATTGGGTGTGACGTGAAGTGTTGGCAGTTTGGGTTTCGTGGCTTCCTTATTTAGCCCTTTCGCCGCTCTTGGTGCATTTGGTATTTTATTAAGGATTACACCAAAAGATTCTGTTATTCTAAGAGAAACCATAGCAGTCAGACCTAAAAAGCTATTTCCAGAAACCCTCTGTGTGCAGTTTGCAAAACAATGATTTCTAATTGCTAACACTAGACAAGTTTGTACTCTTGGGATGAAGTAGGGCGCCTTCACGTGGGAACAGCGAGATCGGATCCGCTCCTCTGTGATAGGCCTACAACATCCCTAAAATCATTCCAAGTCCCCCCCAGAGAGGAGGATGAGCTGCGCGAAGAAGGGCTCTACCGCCTGCAGTCAACCGAGTTCACGTTCAGATTACCCTGGTGCTGTAACTATGCAACTAATATATACTGAAAGTAATTCCAGCACAGGGTTACACTTGAAATAAGCATTTTCTTCACATTCTACACATGCATGATTGTAACATCCTCAAGTTTCTTAAACTCCCATTCCCTTACAAAATATGACACGATATACTTACACGAAATGAAGAAGGTTGTGTTGATTATGAGTTAAGCAAAAGATATACTCCTGCTGTAATTTTCCTCTTCATATGGAAAAGTGTGGATACATACACAACCTTCTTTGCATCAAATCACCGTACGTCATTGAGACGATTGTATTGGAACATGATATTTACTTGTTTTTAGATTATGTTAAAAGAATATACACAGAAAATTCAGTAGAACTTTATGACCCATTAACTACAAAACTTCCACTAGACATAAGCAATATGTAAAATAATCACAAACATGCAAATGCATGGGAAATAACGGATAATATCTCTTACTATTAAGATAAACTTATCAGCTTATGTAAACTTAAACAGCTTTATCAGTATCAGTCAATCACACACATTCACCTCGTACCTCTATAATGTATAAATTCTTAATACACCGTACATCCCTAATCTATCTATCTATATACCTAGGCTGCTTCCCCCAAGGAAAGGGAGGTAGCCGAGACAGGACGACACACTCCCCATTTACTCATCCATTCAAACACAGTCATTCGCATCTTAGCCCCAAAGGGGAGAAGGGACAGATCCTCACCGCACCACATCACACAAGGGTCAACTGCGCAGTGCAATCAGTGACATCCGCAGCAGGGCCCGACGTGAAGGCGCCCCCTAATATTCGTAAATATTACGAACATATTTCCATCAACAAAACCTTGAACGGGAATCCTGATAACATCGAGAAAAGTAATATGAAACTAGCTTGCTTTCAGGTAAACAATCCCAATTTCTTCCATCCCGGCTCAATAATGTTTCCAACAGCATCCCAAAAAACTCTTCTATCATTTTTCTTTTCTACACTTACAGCTGTAGTGAAGAGCCATTCACCTTACTTTGGGAGAAATGTTTCTTTCACTGGCTAATTACGAAAAGAATAAAAATGTTTCAAAAAATACACTAAACAGGAAGCTAGTTCCTGCAATACATATAATTAATGAGGCCACTGTTCACTCTGAAGAGAATGACTTACACACATAATCATAATTTCAACTTCAGAATGATAAGACGGATATATCAAATCCCGAGCTGCAGTCTTTCAACTGTTAACCTTAGCAAGGAACACAGTTTTCCAGGACTCACGCAGGCTGTACACGTGACCTTTTACAACACACTAATGTTAGTGTCATGGCGGTGTTCAAAATTTATGCTCTGACGACAACTGCACCACCTTTGGTCACAGTGGGATTATTTTGCTCTTTATAACTTAAACAATGGTCTGTAGCAACAGGGATGTAGTGCTACCATCAGGTAAATCAACACCGAGACAAGCCCATAAAACCGTTTACGCCACTGATTGGTAACCATATAACCACATGGACGCCAAATGGTCTAGTGGTTTAAAGCTCTCCAGCAGGATGTGACACATTAGGCTTTACATTCGAAGGATGGTTAGGCATTGTTGCTAAACAGTGGAATTCGGAGGAGAGAGATCTGACTCTTTTACCCGAAATATCTGAACTAAGTAGCCCTTCCGCTCATGGTGGGGCAATAATAGAATGGATTATAAATAAATTATATGTTACATTTTCTTGGATGCTAATTATATCGTTTTAATGTCTACGTAGTTATCACCAATAAAATACAGAGAATATTGGTTGTAATGTGGAATATAAATCACTAAGCTAGAGGTGCAGTGAAATTCCCTTGGCTATTGGGTCAGCATCTGTGTGTATTAAAGTTGTGGCAGTTGATACACTTTATTCCCTTGATATCATCCTGGGTGAAGTACCTGCTTCGTCCACCCGGGAGTCAAGCCTAGTCATATTTCCCTGCACCTTCCAGGGGGAAGGACCCTCGTTCGACAGTGGTGATACGCTGCCAGCCACAAGGGGGTGCCGGGTTCCTACATAATGTGTGTACGTACTAAGTTCATCCATGATAGTGCAATACACAAGAGTCATCAAGTAAATATCACTGAAAACTCCAGAAAACATGGAACATGTCTGAAGGAAAATATCTTAAATATTACACATATTAGTCGCATTGCCGTTAAAGAAAATTCACGCCATCAATAACCACCCGAATACAGAAGCAGACAAGATCCAAACATCCATTATCCTTATGGTACATTATTTTCCATTATATATATATATATATATATATATATATATATATATATATATATATATATATATATATATATATATAAACTACCATGCAGCAAAGAACCAGTGGAAATTCGTACACAGCCTACCTAATGCCGCACCTCCACCCACAACACGCTTACTAATCTCATGTACCTCATTAACCCCCTTTTAGGGCCCGTTCACACATCGCCGAATGAGATGCCGAATGCGTGCCGAACCGTATGCGGCCGGGATTCGGCCAGAATCGGGCGCAAACTGCCCGAATTCGGCCTTTCTGTCTGCTGTCTGTTTGATGTCGCCGACAGTATACCGACGAAATAGAATGCAAACCGAACGCAAACCGAACGCAAACAGAATGCGCACAGACGCCAACCCGAAACTCTTATTTTGAAAATTCACCGTCATTTTTTCGGTGCGACATCGGTACAGCATCGACGATGCATCGGCGATGCATGAACGATGCATCGCCGATGCTGTACCAAGGGCATCCCGAATGCATACCGAACTTCCCACGCCCACCCAGGGGTGTATAAATATGCGCGTACCAAAAAGCCCATCACACTCCCAGTTCCAACAGAGCAACAATGGACATCACAGCAGTCATCCCCAGCGAAGTCAACAAGCAAGCCGTGGCCCTGTGGAGCAAAGCACAGACTGACTCCCTGCTCTGCGTCAAGTATCTGACCTACCTGTACCTGGAAGACGAGGAAAAAGACCACATTCCACCCCGGAGGAAGCGCAAGATTCGCCAGAAGAGGTCCTGTTGGTCCCGTGACTGGCTTCAACGACGGAAAGAATTTGCCCAATGGGAGAACCTTCTGCAGGAGCTGATACTGGAGGACAGGACATCATTTCGCAATTTCCTACGCATGGACGAGGACCTCTCCTGTGAACTCCTTGAGAGAATTCGTCCTCGCATCGAGAAGCAGCGCACCTTCTGGCGGGAGCCCTTGGAGGCAGGTTTGAGGCTCTCCATCACCCTCAGGTACCTGGCCACCAGGGACAACTACCGCAGCCTTTCCTTTGGATTCCGAGTACCTCCCAACTCTATCTCCTGCATCGTGTACGAGACGTGTGAGGCCATCATCGCGGAGTACATAGACAAGGTGATCGGAGTACATGGACAAGGTGATCGGATGCCGCTTCCATTCTGCTGTAGATACTGTAGTGCGCCCGTTCTCCTAGCTCTGGAAAGTGTGACTGGGATGCTTTGGCCTTTTATATATGCCTCGGTGGGCGGTGTTCAAAATTCTGTATACATTCTTGGGACAATCGGTATAATTTTGGTATGTATTCTGTCCATATTCGCCGATTCATCACCGACATCGTACCGATTTATAACGGTCATTTTGTCGGCGATGCATCGGCGAATGCATACTGAATGCTTGGAATGCATACCGAAGGATTACCGAATGCGACCCGAGGGGGCCCCGAGGAAGTGAGTTCGGGCAGGTCACACCGAATATTTCATGTTTGATGAAATATTCGGTGACTTGCCCGAACCCATTTCGAACACCCCGAAACGTTCCCGAAGTGCGCCGAATAGCCCAGAATTGACCACCGAACGTTTCCCGAAGCCTATTCGGCATGCATTCGGCTTCTCTTTCGGCGATGTGTGAACGGGGTCTTAGACCGACGACGGCGTTTCATTTCGCTCCTGTGATTTTTAAATGATCCACTCCAACTTCGAAGGATCTCCGGTAGTTGAGGGGTAAGTGAAGGCGTAAAATCAAATGAACCAGCTCAGTGGATTTCCCCTAAGCTAAAGAAAATCGTCTGGATGTGTCATGAATAAAGCAAGTCCTCATAATAAAGGAATTAATAAGACAGCCAGAGCCAGACCTCTATCCTCTTGAAAACCATACGAATTTTCTGTTTTAGTCTTACCGTTTATTATTAGAAGGTCTATGTCCACCGACAGTAAATCTTCACTATGATGGCGTCTTTTTTTCTTTTTTTTTCCTTGCTTCCTGAAGACGATTTTCCTCAGCTGGGGTATGAGCGATAGCAATGAAGGCGCCAAACTCAACCACTGTTAATAAAAAGGGTCTGTACGAATGCCTCGTGCAAGTGCCTGAATGCCGTCCGTGTGGTTCTTGTTGCCAGTCAGGGCAGATAACAACTAAAACATCATCATTATCGTCAACAAACAACAGCAGCAGCAACAATCACCAATTCCACCAAGAGCAACAGCAGCAGCAGCAGCACCAACAACATCGACGACGACGACGACAACAACAACCACGAGCGATTCCTACGTCTTTTAGTTATTATCTACGGGCAGTGTGACGTCCAAGGGCATTATTGTACAGTGCACTGAATATTTAGCCAACAGTTTAGTACGAATGTGTTTACTCATAACGTATATGTGATGTATTATTGCTGCTGTTACTGAAATAAAAGAAAACAGATATCAGCTTACTGGAAAATTATTGCTAAGATAGGAAAGTAATTATATTTGTGAACGAAATGCCGAAAATGTGCGAACCTCCTGATAATCGTTGGTGGGGAAGTCGTAATAATTAAAGCCACTGTCATGATAATTAGCACTAATGCGTCAAATTGTCACGCTAAATTACCTGGTTCATGAATTGTAACCCTTCGGTAATTTTCACCTGATACACCCCTGCTGTACGATGACTCATATAACTCCCTTCCCCTTCCAGCTTTCTCTCTCTTCCCCCACAACCACAATCACCACTACACGTCTCCACAACCACACCACCACAATCATCCCACCGATATAACCATACCAACAATTACATCACCAGAACCACACAACAACACCAACAACCACATAAACACCACACTCAACAACATCACATTCCTGTACCTCGAGTGACAGCACATACGAGAGGCATCATGAGTTACCACCACAACCACACACCATCACAACAATGACACCATTGTACATCACCACCACACACCACCACCACACTCCACCTCAAGTGACAGCACATAAGAGCGACACCATGAATTATTACCAAAACCACAACACCACTGCCCACACCACAATCACACCACCACACCACACACCAGCACCACACTCCTCTACCCCGAGTGACAGCACATAAGAGAGGCACCATGAGTTATCGCCAGCACTGATACATTGGGGAGAGTTTGGCAGCGTTTTAATTACAGCCATTAATCTCTTATAGGTTACACTGGCTCACGGGGCTGTCCTGGCCACACCATCAGTTACTGCCTATCTGTCTGTCTATTGCCTTAACCCTGGATCTGTGAAAGGTGGCCTCCCCTAAAGCCAATCAATAAATCACCATCATCATCATTAACCTGAATCTTAGCTAAACCCAAGGTATATATATATATATATATATATATATATATATATATATATATATATATATATAGATAGATAGATAGATAGATAGATAGATAGATAGATAGATAGATATATAGATAGATAGATAGATATATAGATAGATATATAGATAGATAGATATATATATAGATAAAATTTAAGTAAGACTTAGTATAAACCAAATAATCCAATACTAATAGTACTGACAGTACTACTACTACTACGACTATTACTAAATAATAACAATAACAATAATAATAATAATAATAATAATAATAATTTATCGTGGCAGCGTCCGGACCGACTCCATCGGATACGTTTGTGTGAAGCTAAAAAAACGTGGTGAATGTTTTTGGCGTAACCGATTGAGGCAGGATTCCGGGGGCTTGAATGATGAGTGAATGGAAGCGTGGCCATTGGACTGGGCAAAATTGGGCTGTCTTGACACTGCTACTCCTCACCCTTCCCTAAGGTGGGAAAGGAGGTCCGGATGATGATAATGATGATGATAATAATAATAATAGTAGTAGTAATAATAATAATAATAATGATAATAATACTGATGATGATGATGATGATGATGATCAAACACCGTTGCTCTTATTCATCAGTCTCCTATAACAAAGTGTTATACTGTACTATTTTTATCCTTTTTGATACAAGACGATGTTACTTCAGCTTAGGAGTTATCCCCTAGAAGCTGAGGCATGATTAAAAGCTGTATCTAACACCCTGTATCTAACACCTACACCTTAAAACAGTCTCCTAAATAAAATAAGATCGTTTGGAAATAGCACGAATTAAGTGATATATATACGCCATCGTGGAAATGTTGGGTGGGAGAGAGACAGGTTAGAGCTTGAATTCTTTATTTGCTGTAACGTTTCGGGCTACACAGAACCCATCTTAAGTGTGTAACCCGAAACGATAGAGAAAATATAACATTCAAGCTCTAACCTGTTTCTCTCGCACCCAACAATTTCGCTTGTCACAAAGGATCATCTACGTACACCACGGTATTGAATGGTTAAACAGAGACACCTCGTAACTCCTTGCAACCCGGTGACATGTTCTGTTTTATTCTTGCTGTCTCCAGACAATTTTTATTCACCTAAGGACAAACTTTTAAAACGAGAGGAATTAGATACGACTTTCATTAAACCCTTCATTATTAGAGGTCCTTTTAAAGATATATGGAATTGTTGGTGATACCCTTATTAAAGATTTTAAGAAGTGCGTCAAGTGAAAGGGTTAACAAATACCTCCAGCCATCATATGCTCTCCCAATGGCTTCCTAGACCTTGCTCCTTGACAATCATTTGTCTCACCTCAATAGCAGATCCGTCAGCGAAATAGTCATCCATAATCCCGAATTCTAGGAAGCATAGGAGGCTTCGCAGGCCTTATTCCTTATCGATTAATTTTGTAAACTACATATTACCATTTTCCTTTCATGGTACGTAAGCCATTTTAAAAATTTTATATTCCACATCAGTTATATGAATGAATGATGAGTTATATAAATGAGAAAATCCAGATGTAATAAGCACAATAGTAGCTAAGGAAAAGCTCTTACGAAATTTCCAAATAAACTTCAAATACAAGCTTCATATTCCCACTCCTTGTCCTTTGTATCCTTGTCCTTCCTCTAATTACGTCAGTTGGATATTGCCTACGTCATCTGATTCCTCCTTTCGTTCACGTGGTCACAAAAGCTTCTATGTACGGTTCATATACAGCTATTGTCATGATCCTAGTTTTACAGTGTGCTTTTGTTATCCCCAGGCGATTGTAGTCAGCCTAGGAGAGACTTCGATCTAGAGGGGTAAGATAAGACTCTTGCTTAACCCTTGCATTTAACCAGATTTCGATCGGTGTATGTAAAATAGTCTAGTGCATGAAAAATAATCCATAACGACAGCATCCTAGTTAAATAATTAAATCTTAAGTGACAAAGGTGTAAGCAAAGCCATCAATTATTGAGCTTATTTTCTCCCGAAGGTAATGAAGATAGAATGCGTCTTTTTATTTATTCATTTATTTTTTTTACCGGACTGTAGTGTACTCTGTAATGTGGCCAGCAAGGTAATCAAATTTAATAATGATGTGCTTCCTATAAATAACCTTAAGAAACTGGGTGCACGCTTCCCCTTCCTTTTTTTTTTTTTTTCCTAGTATTGTCAGTCCCATCACCTTTTCTATACTCTTGCTTTGTTCAGACGGTTTTACTTAGATCAGGAGAAATTTGTTAAATTGGAAAGGTTAGATTACAGCTCTAATTCAACCCTTTCTGTATAAGAAATTTTCCTTTCTTGAATACAGTCGTCTGGAAGCAGCAAGATTGAAACGAGAAATATACGTCATCGGACTGAAGGGATCGAATGTCTCGCCAGGAACTCTTATTCTGCCTCTAATGGAGATACTGTACAAGTGAAAAAAAAGAAAAAGGCAAAAAGATGAGGAGAGAAACATCCTTATACTTCTCGTTTTTATAAAATTATTCTGAGGGCACGGACATTTTTTTTGAAATATCCTCCACCAGTTTCAGATTTATGTGAATGCATGTCATTTCTAATAATTACACATGAAGATGGAACTTTCTTTAACACATAAAAGACAATTTATATTTCCCTTAAGAAAAAATAGCAATAAAAAAAGAAAGAAAACGCTGACTGTGACATTATCGATTATCTGTGTAGGATACTCTTTTTGCCTTTGTACACATGAGCTGCATGACACCCATTATGAAAATAGAATACAATTACTTATTAACAAAAATAAGGATGCTCTATGTAAGGACTGCATGGCAGATTTACAGACAATATAAACCTATACTACACGAAAACAAAAAACCTTACCTATGCGGAGTATGTATTATTCAATATATAGACTAAAACGTAATTAGCGCTCTAAACCAAAACATAGATGGTATATGTACGAGATGTATGATATTAAAGATACACAATTACCAACGAAAATTGTGGTTTGTAAACGTCTTGCCTGACAATATACAGAATCATTCTCGAAAATATAAGAGGCTGAATTTACGGGCTACACGGAATTCCATATACAGAATTATTCACGAAAATTAAGAAGCTCTAAATTTAGGCTTAATGATATTCAGTGTACATTATTAGTAACAAAAGTAAACATCTTGCACAAACGATCTACGCAACATTCAATAACGAGACAAGAACCTAATCAGTATTATTCACGAAAATACGAAGCGATAATTGGCGAAGGGGAAGAGCGTGAATTATTCCAGATATTATGTGGGGGATAATTGTTGCCATAATTCGCTAGCGGCAGAGCCCATTTCTCGGCGTCAGGTGGCTGCGTTTTTGCTTGTTGTTGTACCTTGTAATTATGTGATATACGGCCATGCTAAGATGCAGTTAAGAGGGTGGGACGGTGGCTCCCTGCGAAATACTGAACCGGCTTTGTATAGCTCTTTTCTGGGGGTGAAGTGACTTTGAGTTACTCGTGATACTAGGAATTAATAATGTACTGTGAGGATGGAAAGTTAAGGAATTATTTCATTACCAAGGTTAATAATTTTCTTACCATTGTTATATACTGTGAATGTTTCTGCACTTCAATATATATGAAATTCGTTTACTGACAGCTAGTGCCATCTCTTCAGTCCTAAGTGAGACAGTTCAATCAATGTATTTAGTATGGACGATGGATATTGGCGCCTAATTGGTGACATGCGAAGATGTGTGATAAAGTAGGATTGCTGGGTCAAAGTTTTAGTTGATGTCCATAGTCAGAGATATTAAGAGAAAAAAAAATCTTCCTAAAAAAAAAAAAAAAAAAAGGTATGCGTTTTGTGACAAAGGATAATAAAGACCTGTTTCTAATACCCTTCTCCCTACGTGTCAAGTGGGGTTGGTGGAGGATTAGTGCCCCTCCCTGTAAAACAATTAACTCTAAGCCCTTGGCCACCCCGTTTGGGATACATGGCGTCTGGCATTATAATTCGCGCTTCTCTCTCCCCCATATATCCTTCACTTACCCCTTCCCCTTTATCTTACCCCCTCGTCCCATTACTCCTCTTTCCCCTGCCCGAAGACCTCCTTCACTTATCCCTCCCTCCAATCATATCCCCTCGTCCCTTTCACTCCTTTCCCCTCCCCTACACACGTGCTCTACTTTTGACGTCAAGTCGCCGCGGGGCATCGTAAGAATCTGGTTCCGGTGAAGCATAATGTTACACTGGGACTCCTCTCTCCGCCTGCCCTCTGACATTCATATGCCTTCATACACGCAGCCTCTCATCTATAAATAATCTACTGGGTATTCATATGCTTTATAGCACATACATTCCCTTTTTCACCATTACGTCGTCACATCATATACAGTTTTGTGCACTGAAATCATTCTTTATATTTCGGATGAGTCTTTAAATGACGACGAAAGAAATATTTGACAATATTGGCCATTCTTTTAAAGTCACTAGTAATCTTTGGTAATTGAAGGGACAAAAAAATCTTTTGTTTATATTTTATATATACGGTACAGACAGTAATAAAACATTATTTCCACTTCTTTGACCAGGTCCTCCCAAAGAGAGGAAAATCTAAACAACAACAACAGCAACCACTTCCTTCAGGGATGACTTTTATTCTGCCACAAAATCGTATTGCATGAGAACATCTTTACCATATTTGTTGTAATGATAATGATAATAATAACAAGAATACTTAGTTTATGGAATATGAAAGAATCAAAAGCTAAAATCCCTTCTAATATCTATATATACCGAGACCGTATAAATCAGAGCCGCGTTGTTTGTTTGTTTGTCCTTCAACAACGCCCAAACCAAGGCCCAGAGACCCCTAGGCTCATATATATTCTGAATCAGGGTGACCCAAGGATGGTTTAGAGGAGGGGGTCAAATTTCTGATCTGGGTCATTTGAGGCCAGGGGTAGAGTTTTCGCCTTTGTGGTCCGGACAATGCCGGGTATCCCTACAGCCAAATTTTTGGCAGGGAGACTCACATAACCTCCAGGTTGGACATAGACTATGTGATGTTGACCTCTGAGGTCATTTGAGGTCACTGGTCGGAGGTCATTTGCAGTCACCGATAGTACACGCTCGAACGACTAGGCCCAACAGCCCAGTTTTTGGAATTGAGACTCATATGACCTCCAGTTCGGACAAAGGGTATATGAGGTTGACCTCCGAGGTCATTTGAGGTCACCGGTAATAGTAAACAAGTACGCACAAATACTGTGCGTTAAGTCAGCGAAAGATGAAATAGAAAGTTCCTGGACCTCTTATAATCCCATTTCAGAAGCATAAGTGATACATGGTCTTTCTGGAGTAGAAAGATTGAACTAGAAAAAATAGGATAAGAGTGTTCGCCTTTTTTGCCCAGGCAACGCCGGGTACCCCTAACAGTGTCAAATATTATTAGTTTGTGAAGGATATATACCACTGTCTCCATCTCGGTATCACTGTATACTGTATACAGTATATTGTAATGCACACACACACATTAAATATATACCGTATACATATATATATATATATATATATATATATATATATATATATATATATATATAGATATATATATATATATATATATATATATTGTTACATAGCCTATGATTTCATCATCTTTTGTGTAATTCTAACGTACAGTATGCTGCATGTTTGATCACGAGCGTGTTCTACCTCACTCCCCCCCTCCTCCGTTATAGTAAAGTCGTTCTTTCTGTTGTTCAGAGCAGGATTGTCAACTCTTTGTCCCCATTGCTTCATTTGCGCGTCCTTCTTACAAGTTGTATCAAGCTCTGCCGGCCCCTATATAATGAGCTCAGTCTCTGCATTATTGGCACTTAGATCTACTCCTCATTTTGTTCACATCTCTGTCCTCCCCTGTACGGTTATTATTGTGAGTGCTCAGGAAGTCTCCAACCATCTAGCAGCTGTGTAATTTGAGTATAAGTGTTGTTGCATTTTTTTTGTACTGTGTAGCATAAGTTGTTAATTCTTAGGCCTAGTGAGGTTTTTGTGATTCATGTGTTTTTGTCAGTCATTTTTGATAATATTTTGTATCTGTAATGATATATCTTGCATTCACTGAGTATTAGCTGGTATCTCATTTTAACAGGGCTGACTTAGATAAATTTACTCATGCTAATTTCGTGTTTATAGAGGCTATTGCAGTTAACCATATATTTAACCTGTTTTTTGCCATTACATTATCCTTATATGTCCTGAATGTTTTGTTGTTAGTTTGAGCATTAAACTTTAACTTGTAATTTTACCTAACTCTTTTGTTTTGAGCCTGGAATTTTACGGGACAGTAGTGATTTTTAGTATTCTCACTTAAAGTGTACATTATCTTTCTCTGTTCCGTAACATAAATTTGGCGACCTCTTATCAGGATATTCAGGATATTATCATAAGGATATTGCTTGATATTTTGTGACTGTGATTTATTCATGATGTCTACTCTTACTACGCTTGATGAAGCCAAGGATTTTTTGTCAAATGTGCAAACAGTGTTGGATGTGGAAAGCAGAACAAAGAATGAACTTGAGATTGTTGCTCAACAATTGGGAATTACTGTTCGCTCTCATCATTCTAAAGATCAAATTGTTGACATGATTAATGAAAGCTTGTTTAATGTTACTCCTCCAAATGAGCAAACGCAGATTGAATTAGCTAAGTTACAGCTAGCCCTGCAGGAGGCTCGTGTTAAGGAGGCTGAATTTCACGCACAAGTTGAACTTGCTAGGATTCAGGCAGACCATGAGTATCGCATGAAACAAGGTGGAACTGGATCATCTAGCTCTGATGATTTTGATGTGGCTAAAAATGTTAAACTTGTCCCTCCTTTTAATGAATCTGATTTAACAAAGTATTTTCAGTTGTTTGAGAGGGTAGCTACAGGTTTTAATTGGCCCAAAAAGTATTGGCCAGTACTCCTTCAAACTGTTCTCACCGGTAAAGCTCAACTAACTTATGCATCTTTGCCTCAGGATCAATCTGATAATTATGATGTAGTTAAGAGCTTGATTCTTAAGGCCTATGAACTTGTTCCTGAAGCCTATAGAGTAAAATTTAGGACAACTTATAAGCAAGATAAGCAATCCCATGTTGAGTATGCAAAAATCAAAGAAGATCTGTTAGAGCAGTGGTTAAATTCTAAGAATGTGGATTCTGATTTTGACAAATTTAAGCAGATGATTTTGCTGGAGGACTTCAAAAGGTGTATTAGTAAAGATGTAAGCCTATATCTTGATGAGAAAAGAACAGATAATTTGTCTGATGCTGCAGTTTTAGCTGATGAATATGTTCTCACTCACAAGAGATATTATAAAGAAAAAAGGAAAGCTGAGAGTAAGTACGTTGCCTCTACTCAGAGTACAGGTAACAGGAAAGAGAATAAAGATGATGTTTATCAGGAAGTAAATACCAGCTTCACCTCTAGATTTCAGAAAAGTAAATGTACTTATTGTAGTAAGCTTGGTCATACTACGGAGAAATGTTTCAGGAGACAGCGTGATGTGAACAAAAAGGAGTCTTTAAATATTCAGTCAATTGGTCTAGTGTCCACCCTTGAGAGTTCCCAGAGTTCTTTAACCGAGTTAACTAAACCTGCTTTGAGGGGTAACTTAAATTCTCATGATGGAGCTCCTCTTTTGAGCAGTAACGTGGGTGACACTCTCAAGAGTTCATGTGCTAATTTCCTGTCTGATGGTTTTGTCAGTCCTCTGGACAGTTATGACAGGAAATCAGTTAAAATATATCGTGATACAGGTGCTTGCCAATCCCTTATGCTGACCAGTGTTCTAGGCTCTAATGTTAATTCCTCTGATGAAACTATAATCTTACAAGGTGTAGGGAATAATTACTTCTCTGTCCCTCTGTGCAGAGTGAATTTAGGGTCTGGTTTTGTTAATGGTTCCGTTATGGTTGGGTTGGTTGAGACACTCCCAATGTCAGGTGTAACTTTCTTACTTGGAAATGATATTGGTGAATGTCAAGTGTGTCCAGCTCCTCAGTTGTCTGGTGAGCCAGTGGCTGCGACCCAAGATTGTGATGTCCCTGATGTGTTCCCTGCATGTGCTGTCACTAGGGCTAAGTCTAAAGTTACTGGTGATTTAGAGGATAATGATGATGATGATGTTATCCTAGCTGACACTTTTCTTGCTAATTTGGACCACTCACCAGATGAGGCAGTACAGCGTAGTGTTGATAATTTGTCTCGTCAAGAGTTGGTTGAGTTGCAGGTTGCTGACCCTGAGTTGAAAGGTCGAGCTAACTCTGCTTGCAGTGAGGAAGAGTCAGCTGGTGCTTCTACTTGTTATTATATAAAGTCAGGAGTACTTATGAGGAAGTGGAGACCCCCAACAGCATCAGCCGACTGTGAATGGGAGGTTGTACATCAAGTTGTCATCCCTCGTGTTTGTAGGCAGGATATCATTAGAGTGGCTCATGATTCCAGTTTGGCAGGACACCTTGGAGTGAGGAAGACTGTGGCACGCATTTTGAAACACTTCTACTGGCCAGGTATCTTCAGGGATGTTTCCTGGTATTGTAAGTCTTGTCACACCTGTCAAGTTGTGGGGAAGTGTAATCAGACAGAAAACGTTGCACCTCTAGTTCCCATTTGTCCTTTTGAGGCGCCTTTCACCCGTGTGTTGGTGGATATTGTGGGCCCTCTTCCTAAGACTTCTTCAGGATTTTCTTATGTGTTGACACTGATTGATATGGCTACTCGTTATCCTGAAGCCATTCCACTTAGAAATATCTCAGCAAAGAAAGTGGTTAAGGAAATGCTAGGGTTCTTCACAAAGTTTGGTCTGCCCAAGGAGGTACAGTCAGACCGGGGAAGTAATTTCATGTCAAATGTTTTCAAGCAGTCTCTGAAAGAGTTGGGCATCACCCAGATCACGTCTTCAGCTTACCATCCCCAGACCCAAGGAGCGTTGGAGAGATATCATCAAACACTCAAATCGATGCTCAAGAAATACTGTTTGGAAGATCAGAAAGACTGGGATAAAGGTCTTCCATTCGTTGTATTTGCCGGAAGAGAATCTCCAAATGAATCACTGGGCTTCTCACCCTTTGAACTACTGTTTGGCCATGAAGTAAGAGGACCCCTTAAGTTACTCAAGGAATGCTGGCTGTCGGAGGAAGATGACGTCAACCTGCTGGAGTATGTGATGAAGTTCAAAGAACGGCTGTCCACTGCTTTACAGCTGGCGAGAGAGAATTTGGGAGCTGCTCAGGAGAAGATGAAGACTTGGTATGATAAGAAGTCCAGGTTACGCCACTTTCAGCCAGGAGATCAGGTTTTGATTCTGCTACCGGTGCATGGGCAACCTCTTCAAGCCAAGTTTAGTGGTCCTTATTTCGTGGAGAAGAAACTCAGTGATGTCAACTATGTCATCGCCACACCAGATCGTAGAAAGAACAAGCAACTTTGTCACATCAACATGCTAAAGTTATATCACAGGCGGGACGAAAATAACCCAGTCTGCACTGTAGCTGTTCCATCCGAGTCTGCAAGTGAAGTTCTCCCATGCAGCATGAGCCTGAGTGATAGTTTGGGGAAGAATCCTGACATCATGAATGATCTCCAGACTAAGCTTTCTCATCTACCTCCCGAGGAAAGGCAGGAGTTTTCGGCATTACTTCAGGAGTACCCGCAAGTGTTCCGTGCTACTCCAGGAAGAACCACTGTGTTGATGCATGATGTCGATGTTGGAGACGCAAAGCCAATTAAACTGCCTCCTTACCGTGTGAACCCAGTGAAAGTTCCTCTCATCCAGAAGGAGCTTGGCTACCTGTTGGACCACAAGATGACTGAGCCCTGTCAGAGCGAGTGGAGTTCTCCTGTCACTCTAGTCCCTAAGCCAGGTGGGTCACAGCGGCTTTGCATCGACTACAGACGTGTTAATCAGATAACCAAAACAGACACTTACCCTCTCCCTCGCGTGGAAGATTGCATAGACAAGATCGGAAAGGCTAGGTACATAAGTAAGTTTGATTTGTTAAAGGGATACTGGCAAGTACCTATGACTGAACGTGCTAGGGAGATCTCATGTTTTGTAACACTAGGAAAGACTTTTGCATGTTCTGTAATGCCATATGGTATGAAGAATGCACCAGCCACATTTCAGAAGCTCATGAATGTTGTAACAGAGGGTTTGGCAGGGTGTGTTGTTTATATTGATGATGTATTAATCTTCAGTGACAACTGGAAAGATCACCTATGCCATGTCAGTAAATTTCTTGAGCGTTTGGTTCAGGCTAATCTTGTAGCTATTTTATCAAAGTGTGAGTTTGGTCAAGCTAAAGTTCAATACCTTGGGTACGTAGTTGGTGATGGACATGTTGCACCACCAGCAGCTAAGGTTCAGGTTATAAGTGATCTTCCCAGACCTAAAACTAGGAAAGAGCTACAAAGATTTTTGGGAATGGTAGGTTATTACAGGAGATTTGTTCTTAACTTTTCAATTCTTGTATCACTGCTTACAGACCTACTGAAAAAGGGAGTTAAATTTGTCTGGACCGATAACTGTGAATCCTCTTTCAACAAACTTAAAGCTATTCTATTAAGTCAGCCAGTGCTCGCTACTCCAAATTTTGCTAAGCCTTTTAAGATGGCTGTTGACGCAAGTGATACAGGAGCTGGGGCTGTTTTGCTGCAAGAGGATGATCAGGGTATTGAACATCCTGTATCTTATTACAGTAAGAAGTTCACTCCACCTCAAAAGAACTACTCAACTATTGAGAAAGAGCTTTTGGCCTTGATTTTGGGTTTACAGCATTTTTCATTTTATTTGTGTTCTGGTTTTGACCCCATAGTCATTTATACCGATCATAACCCACTGAAATTCCTTAGTAAGTTTATAGATAAAAATCAGAGATTGACAAGATGGAGTCTACTTCTTCAGGAGTATTCATTAGACATACAACATGTCAAGGGGAAAGAAAATGTTATTGCAGATTGCTTATCTAGACTTTAGACAGATTGTTTTAGAATAATAAGAAATTTCCTTTGTAAATTTCTTTTTCTTCGTGGGGAGGTGTTACATAGCCTATGATTTCATCATCCTTTGTGTAATTCTAACGTACAGTATGCTGCATGTTTGATCACGAGCGTGTTCTACCTCACTCCCCCCCTCCTCCGTTATAGTAGAGTATTCGTTCTTTCTGTTGTTCAGAGCAGGATTGTCAACTCTTTGTCCCCATGGCTTCATTTGTGCGTCCTTCTTACAAGTTGTATCAAGCTCTGCCGGCCCCTATATAATGAGCTCAGTCTCTGCATTATTGCACACACACCACAAAGCCAATCAGGAGACAGGACGTGTGTGCTGGGCATTCCCCAGGTCCTGTCCTCCCCACTTACTGTTATTTAATCAGCCCATACACCACTGACCGGGCTAATGTATGGCCCGGCCTGCACTATATGTGCAGGAAAACTTTCAATGAACGAACGAATGCATTATTCCCACTTAGATCTACTCCTCATTTTGTTCACATCTCTGTCCTCCCCTGTACGGTTATTATTGTGAGTGCTCAGGAAGTCTCCAACCATCTAGCAGCTGTGTAATTTGAGTATAAGTGTTGTTGCATTTTTTCTTGTACTGTGTAGCATAGGTTGTTAATTCTTAGGCCTAGTGAGGTTTTTGTGATTCATGTGTTTTTGTCAGTCATTTTTGATAATATTTTGTATCTGTAATAATATATCTTGCATTCACTGAGTATTATCTGGTATCTCATTTTAACAGGGCTGACTTAGATAAATTTACTCATGCTAATTTCGTGTTAATAGAGGCTATTGCAGTTAACCATATATTTAACCTGTTTTTTGCCATTACATTATCCTTATGAGTCCTGAATGTTTTGTTGTTAGTTTGAGCATTAAACTTTAACTTGTAATTTTACCTAACTCTTTTGTTTTGAACCTGGAACTTTACGGGACAGTAGTGATTTTTAGTATTCTCACTTAAAGTGTACATTATCTTTCTCTGTTCCATAACAATATATATATATATATATATATATATATATATATATATATATATATATATATATATATATATATATATATATATAAAGCCAGAAAAGTAGAATTGCAGATAGTTATATAGGTCCACTTTGTTGTCCAAAAATATGACACCCTTAAACAAAGAAAATAAAACAGAAAAGAGGAAGAAAAAACAAATTAACTAAAAAAATAAATAAATAATACAGACAACAGATTACAGGTGTCCTCCATTCATAAAAAAAACCTTTAACATTTGGACTTGAACAGCTGAAGATTGAAGTTTGGGGGGAAACAACTCTGAGGAAGCGAGTTCCAAAGAGATGCAGTTCGGGAAAAAAAAAAAAAAATCTGATAGGCGGAAGTTTTGCAATATGGCAGTGTGACAGTCCAGTCATGAGCGCTAGCAGATGCCCGTGTAGCACAGGGGAAGACATGGAGAGGTGGCACGATGGAAATAACTTCGTCTGAGCATTTGCCATAAAAGTATCTGAAAATAATGGAAGGGAGGCAACATTCCCTCTTACCTGTAGGAGAGGTAGTTTGTTATAGCAGGGTTATTAATAATTCTAAGAACTTGGTTCTGAATTTTGCCTAGTTGTTTTAGAGCAACCACTCCACATTCATTCCACAAGGGCGTGCATTATTCCAGCTGAGAGATTACATGCCTGTTATAAACTACAGCTAACTGTTCGCAAGTAAAGAAGCTACGAACTCCGTACAAAAATCCAAGTTTCTTCCATGCGGTTTTAGCAAGTGATCTGACATGCGAGATAGAGTCTGAAAACCTTTACCTGGACTCCGCATATTGCTCTACTGAATTCCAAAAGTCAGTGTTCACTATACTCCAGACTGTCCGCACCCAGGACTGAATTAAGGAACTGGATTCTAAACTGCCAGTTGCGTGAGGTAGTCTGTGGAATGCTTGTTTATTGCTTTTCTTGTCAGTTGGCATCAGAACAGTCAAAATATTTCTGGAGTTACGAGGAAATGGGTGCTTGTGTAGGACGCCTTCATGAGATGGCCTGATTATACAAACTTCCTTCAGTCCCCTTCCTATACCCTAAAAGAGGACGGGGGACTGCTGAGGAAGAGTAACTTTATCTTACAGTCCACCAGACTCACATTTCAGATGAACCTGTTGCTAAAACGACTACAACTACGGAGAAGGGAGTGCTCCTACCCTTCACATAGCAGTTCATCCTTTTATAATGAATGTGTCCCGGGGAACTACGCGTGACAGGTAACAATATTCCGTACTTCCTGATTGGTATTGGACATGAAATCTAGTAAGTATATGATTCTTATGTAAAGATAAGTAGTTTACCTTTGCCAAATACTGTGAAATTATCCAGACTTCTCTTATTCTTATTCTTTCAATTTCAATTTGCTTGTTGGAAGTCCTCCTTTTTCTTTGTTTTGCTTTCTCTTTCTTCTTCTTCTTTTTTTTTTTTTTTTTGGCCCTACCATAACGCATCGTTCGGTGGCATAAAAGATGATAATGATGATGATGATGTAATTTACCCGATACCGTCATTAGGCCTGGTGGCGAGAAATATGTTGCGGTACTATAACTTAAAACTGAGACGACTTACAGGAAAACGAAGAGATTATAAAAAAAAACAGTTGTTCTAAAAAAAAAAAAAAAAACTTGCAATGGACGTAGTCCAGACTTCTAATCTGATTTCGATCGATATCCATGGCCATCGATCAAATTAGGCTGATTTATTTTTTTTTTTAATTTTTTTTTTTTTACCAGATGCTTTATGCTTACTGTATTTCCATGTCTGCCTTTACCTCAAGTTTCATTTCTGCTCTTGGAGATGACTACTGTTCATTTCTCGAATAATTAGAAAAATTGTTTATAGTCCTGTCCTTACACCAACAGTAAGTTACATATTAGTCATTAAAAATAATATGAGCTCTGTATAATCCACCCATGCGAGGTTCATTTTTGCTCACATCAGTTTATTTCTTATTTAAAAATCAACAAGCTACTCAACAACTAACTTTCGATTTTTCTGTTATCCCCTGATTGGGAAAGGCAGACCTTGAGCCCTCCAAAATTAAAGCATTAGCATCTTCCTGCTAACCACATTCTTCCATGACACTGTCCTGCATGCTTCCAGGTACGTGTGAGTTAATTATATAACATCTTTTAGTGTCCTCAATGAGCCTTTTTCTTATCCACTTTCAGGTAGATAGCATGTCAGTTCTCTTGATAAATTATATAAATGGATTAGCTAAGCCTACGTAGCCCATCTTTAACATGCCAATTATTGACTGAAACTATACCATGAAGGTATGAATAATTTTTTTTTGTATAAATATAATCTTGTTTATCTCCAGGTATTTCTGTTCATCGACTTTATGCCATATGGGTGTCCAGAATGAAAGTGTTAAACCTGATTCTGTTTGTATACTGGACTCTGAAAACAGGATTGAAATCCTGTCTCCTGTATCGAGCATTCAACTGTTATACAAGTAGAATCACTCAAATACCTTGCACAGATTTCACTAACACCTACTGGATATTCTTGTACTCTTTTAATTCTTACTTGGCCTAACAAAGCCATCTTTCTATCTGAAATGCTGGATTGTAACAATGAACTGACAATAGAACATGGTGTCAGTCACAAAGATGTGTTATGAAAAGTATATAGACCCACAATATTACCCTTTTCTGCCTCAGAGCTACAGAAAATGAGCTGTAAATGGACGGTTATCTGAGCCAAGTGAAGGTAGAAGTACAACAGTGAGGGAGTGCTCTTGCAGTTAATTGTGACGTCTTTATGGAGGTAATTTTGCTACCGTGGAGAGAAGGTGTTAGGCTCTTCCGCCCGATGATATGTTCAGGTTATTCTTTAATTGGCTATATGAGTTTGTTCCCTTTAAAGTAGATTTTTTCAACTCCAGTGCTTAATCAGAGGCTTAAATAAGCCATTCACTTCTAAAGGTCTTTTCTAATTTTCATGAGATCATCTGGTTGTAGCATAGTTAATTTTTTAAAAAGATCACCTTCGTGAATGACTTAGTAACCAGACGAGTACTTACTGAAAGTGAAATACCTTCACTGCTCTCACCATTTGGATGAATCCTCTTCCTGTTCACCGATTTACAACTTTAGCATGATATCGGAATTCGTATTTTATTCTTTCTATGCCCACATCGTTTTTTTTTCTTCATAATGGAAAGGCTTTTAAAACTGGAGAGATTATATACAACCCTAGTTCGTGAACCAGGCATAGTTGATTCTCCTTTTGCTGAATAAATTCCTCTGATGATGTTTGAAGAAAAGAAAAAGGTGCCCAAGGTTAACTTCATTTTATCTACTCTCGTAGCACTGGTGTAAACCCTCAGTATAACCTATCCCTCTGCACTGAAGAACCTGATGAACTGAAAGAGTAGTGGTCATTTATTATTAGCTGGAGAAGAAATAAAAGGTACACATGATCTAAGACGAATACAGCACTCATAGAGTTCATACTTCTGCCAACACCAAACCGGACAACTCAGATCGCCACCAAAATTTAATAATCTCTTCCTTGATCCATGACCCACATTAATTTCATTGAAATCAGTCAGTACCTTTTCTCTTCTAGGCAAACATTAAACACTCTTAAATCCGAACCCGAACTCAAATCACCAACCAAACTTTAATAAACTCGTCCTTGGCCCATGACGAAAAAAAAAAAAAAAAAAATGAATCTATCAATGATCATTTACATATCTTGTGGCAAAAAAAAACATGGGTGAATACACACCCTTTAGTTGCGGTGGCGGAAGTAAAACGGTTGGCACAGGAAGGGTCCGATGATATCCTATAGGATCAGAACGTGGTGTCGACGAGATAAACATATTAATGTTGGTGTACGTATGTTAATACTTATGAAGGTTTCGAAACAAATTATCAATAACGAGCAATAATCTGCACGCACACGCACGCAGGGACACACACACACACACACACACACACACACACACACACACACACACACACACACACACACACACACACACACACACACACACACACACACACACACACACACACACACACACACACACACACACACACACACACACACACACACACACACACACACACACACACACACACACACACACACACACACACACACACACACACACACACACACACACACACACACACACACACACACACACACACACACACACACACACACACACACACACACACACACACACACACACACACACACACACACACACACACACACACACACACACACACACACACACACACACTTTAATTCAGAGGTAGGGGTGAAATGAACTGAGAAATAATGTTAATAAAGCCGGGAAAGATCTTGGTCTTGCGAGGGGATAATTCTTAACTCAAAGGACGAGGTAATACTTAAGAGAGAGAATATCTTACCGGTAGAGGTTTTATTAATAAAAACTAATGAATATACGATCATATGTGTAATAGGCAGCATTATCGTGAAAGCCGAGTGTAACTGAGGGAAATTGCAGGATAAAGATGAAGTGGACAGCTGACAGAGAGACGATGACGGTGTGGTGATTCGCTAAGAGAATATTAATTGCTTTCTAAGACAGATGATTGAGAATATTATGATGTGATAACTGTGAAGTGACTGAGAACTGTGAATTATGACTGAGAATTATGTACGATTGCGAACTGGTATAAGATCGAGAATTGTGATATAAAATTTAAAATTGTGATATAAGCCTGAGAACTGAGATAGAAATGAGATCTTTGATATAAGATTGAGAATTGGGATACATGATTAAGAATTATGTAGACGCTAAACTCTAAAGGAAACATGGTAAAAAGAAAAATGCAAAGGGAAGCAAGCCCACAGAGGTTGAAAAACATTAGTGGAACGCCTAATTTAAACTTAAATAAGCTTCCATCTAAGAGCACAGTCTGCAATTAATTATATAAAAAGGATAGGTAGCCTGTATTACAGGCACCAGCATTTGTCATCAGAAAATGTGAACTTACTTTCACCTTTACGTAAGGTAACGTACTTTGGGTGGTGGGAAGCGGTTTATTCTTTCTGCTTCCAGGTGAGTTTCTTCCGACTGGGGGAAACCCTCCATATACAGTTCCAAGACCCCGTTTTCATTACGAAAGGGGATTTTTGTTTGTTGCAGAGACGGTTCAGTAATATCAGCGTCTACCATGCATTATTTATTCACCTGCTCCCACCGCGACACCCCCACCTACACAAACAGACTGAACTATTCCCACATCACATACGATACGACCACATAAGGCACCGTAATGATTTATTTCGCAAGTTACTCATGAACTATTTCTTATCTTGTAATATGGACTGAGTTTCATCAAATAACAGGGAAATTAAAGTGCCGTACTGAATATAATGATCAGGAATAAATGACAGACAACCTCCTAAGCCCAATCTAAACCCAACTGTCAGTGCGCTGGTTGGTGACTGATAATGGTGATGGTTTATAAAACGATTCACGATACTCTTTTTTTTTTTTCTTCGAGGCAAAGATGCATTTGGCAGGTTGGTGATAACTGGCTGAATGCAACACATCCGAATAGCATCTTTGTATTGGGTTAATAAATAAGTTTCGATTCACATTGCCTGTCATTATCTGATATGCAGCTATGTTATTCGAATATGTTGCATTCAGCCAATCATTACCGACCTGTCAAGTGCTTCTTTGCTTTGATTAAAAAAAAAAAAAATGAGTATAGTCAAGGTCTTCCTCGAAATGAAGAGTCGTCTGGCGACACAGGAGTTAAGCATTAGAGTCTGACAAGCACTAAGATAACTGAGAGAATCACATTAATCCCATCAAGCAGGTAATGTAGGCTACCTATTTTTTATGTTTGTTTTTGCTACCTCCTAACGAATATATTAATATTTGGCAAGACTTTTTGTGTTCGGAAGGGGTCAGTGAAAGCTATTTTTTAGCTTACGAATTCATAGTCACTTCTAAGCTCAGAAAATGTCTTCTGAAGTAAGAATTCAATGAAGGGTGTCACCGGATTAAATGCGTTAACCTCTGGAATCCGGAGTTTTTATATGCTTGCTTACTTTATGATAGACTTTTCGACCTGGACGTGTCAGATAAAGCCTTCATTATCTCTCTCAGGTACGGTGCTCTCCTAATTTGGTTACTTTACTTAGACTCTTCGAACTGTACGCGTCAGATAAAGCCTTCATCACCTCTCTCAAACACGTGCGTTCATATATTTTTTTTTTTACTTTAAGTTTGACTTTTCTACCTGGACGTGTCACATAAAGCGTCGTTATCTCCCTCAGGTATGGTGCGCTGCAAGTTTGTTCACTTTACTAAAACTTCTCGAGCTGAACGTGTCAGATAAAGCTTTCATTACCTCTCTCAAGTACTGTGCTTTCCCAGTTTCACTTTTACTTTAAGTTAGACTTTTCGAAGTTGACATGTCATAAAAAGCTGTTGTTGTTTCTCTAGCAAGTAGGGTGTACTCAGAAGCTCAATAAAATCGCCTAGAGAGAGCACGGATAAAACAAATGCTGGAGAGGGACGCTTTCACATGGTGCCTTCAATAAAACCGGGAGAGTTAACTGCCTGGTATACAAACTTCCTTCAACTACATCCCTCTCCCCCAAGAGGAGGATGGAGGACGGCAGGAAAAAAAAGGTCAACACAAGTCTGCAGGCTACCAAGTTCTCGCTTCATTTGCCTTGAGTCACAAAACTAGTAACAAGAAAAAAATTAGAAAGGCGTGCTTCCAATAATTTAAAGGTTGATCCACGCTTGACCTTCGTGTATTTGGCTTGTGAATTATTAACTGAGTGTCTGTAGGGTGAGGTGGGGCTTGGAATGAACTCTCCTTTAATCTTATACCATTTCTCACCTCTGTGTTTTCTTGTACTATATTTCTCGTCTTTGTTTAATAGTATTTCTCAGGTCTGCATTTTATTTTTACAGTATTTCTTTCGACATAATTATTACCATAAGTCTCTCGTCGTTCTTTAATTCATACAATATTTTTCTTTCATTTTTTTTCGTACAGTATTTCTCTCATCTTTATTCTTGAAATATTTTGTTTTCGTCTTTATTATATTTTTACGGTATTTCTCTCATTATTATAATCCATCAGTATTTCTCTCGTCTTTAATCCTTACAATATTTCTCTGGACTGTTTTGTTTTCACAATATTATGTTCATTAGTTTCATCGTACAATATATTTTTCGTGCTTATTACTGTTGTAATAAGTAGTATTTCTCTCGTCTTTATCTTATTCTTTCAGTATATCGACTGTAGGCTACTTACTTCTTCCTGTGTTTCCCTCGACTTTATTCTTATAGTATTTCTGTGGATTTTACTGTATTTCTCTCATCTGTATTTTATCCATCCAGTATTTCTCCCCTCATAATCCTGCAGTATATCTCACTTAAGGTTTTATTCTGCATTTGAGACACTTCAGACAGGAAGGATTAGATGTGGCCTTCATTAACTCTATCAGGAAGAAAGGCTTAATGGCGGTGGTGATGGATATGTAGCTTTTGATGTGTTATGGTGATGATTAAATATGTTGTTATTTTACAGAATTGAAATAATGATTATAATGATTATGATGATTTATGGCAGTGATGATGGTGGTGATAGAATGCGCGGTTTGTGTTGTGACTCGTGTTGATAAATGTATTGCTGATTATTACCGAACTGGTATTCGTAACGAGGATGGTGTGATGGAAAGTACAGTTACCTCCGCTAAGAAAGTTGGAGGAAGTTCAATTTTCACTCGTGTCTACGTACAAAATCTCGAAAAAATTGTCAGATTCCAATGAAACTCGTTGGATATGTGGACAGTGGGACAAGGAAGAGCTGATTAGATTTTGAGATGGATCCAGATTCGGATGCAGGAATAAATAAATTTTATATATGTTGGTGGACAGATGAGTTCTCTGAAATTGTGTTGCAGGACAGACCAAGACTAGAGTTCACTGACTGTGAGATCGTAAAGGTATTCGTCTGGTAGGAAGGAGGAATACAGCAGTAAATCTTATATTCTATTGTCCTTGGCAGGGATATGCGCTGTCTGTGTGCTTTTAGTTTGTATTGTTTTGGCTGGCGTGATGAATAATTGTTATATATAGAATCGGTGATACTTCATAGGTGATTATGGTGGTAGTTGCGGAGTGGTTGAGATGGAAAGCAGCTTACATGTGTAGTGATAACTGTTGATGATGGATGTGTTGTTAATCATACAGAAATGGTCATAGTGATGAAACTGATTACAGTAATGATAGAGGTGGTGATCGACAGAGCAGTTAGGGTGGTGATGAACTGTGGTGACGAATACGATATAGATTATTAAAGAAATGGTGATGGTGATGATGATAATGGTGACAGTGATGACAGGAACGGTGATGGAAAGAGTACCGGTACTTTGTGTAATGGTGATTGTTGGCGATGAATACGTATTTTTATTATGATGACCGATATTACTGTTGATAATGACAGTGGTGATAGTCGTGGTGATCAATAATGTACTTTGTTTAATGATGACTGGTGATGATATATACTGTTCATTTTACTGTATTGCTAATCATAACAGAACTGGTGATAATAATGATAACGGTGGTAGTGCTGATGGTAATGGTGATGGATGCATAGGCGGTTGAGGGATGGGAGTGTGAGGGCCACTTGAGCGGTGTTGGCTCAGCGGGCGGGCATTGTGGCGGTGCAGCGGAGTGTGGCGAGCAAGATAACACCTTAAATATGTGTGCCCCTCACTCCTGCCCCAGGTGAATGTCCCGCTGATTCATTGAGCTAGGGGTCGCTACGGAAACATCTTTTTGCACTTTATTATCGTCACTTCTTGGCGATTTCTCTCAGTTTTAGAGGGATGTCAGACGATGAAGGAAAACAAAATAAAACTTTAAATACTCGTATGTGTGCTTCTCACTCCTGCCCAAGGTGAACGTCCCACTGATTGACTGACTTAGGGGTGGCCACGGAAAAGACCTGGTTTTACCGTTTATTCTCACCACATCTTGATTATTTTCCAGAGCCTAAGAGGGACTTTGGCAGTGATGCACGCCAAGATTACACCTTAACTGTGTGTCTCCCTTACTCCTTCCTCATGTGAAATTCCCATTGATTCATTGACATGGTTTCCGTTGAATATACGTCTTCTACATATTATTTTGGCTACCTCCTGGCGAATCTACTCAGCTTAGGAAGGACGTCAGTAAGTTAAGCAATGCAAGATAATGCCTCATATATGTGTTCCCCGTGCTGCTTCCTGGGGTGAATGTCCCCCTGCACTGATTCACGGAAGCTGGAGCTGCCACTGCAATGATGACTTTTGTGTGTGTGTGCTTCCTGTGATGTTTAGCCAGGACTCCAGAGACTTAATTAGCGAATGAAGGAGTGCGTGGCCCAGTTTATTGTGCAAGGTGTTGATCAGTTCTCTCACTAATATAATTTTGTCTTTGTTCTCTACAGCGGAACCTGCAGCGCCGCCTACAGGTCGAAAAACGGAGGAGTGATTAGGATGATGATGAGATGATGATTTTTTCTAGCTGCTGACGATATTACCAAGCATAGGAGGGACATATAGAGGTAAAAGGATCAGCAAGAAAGCAATAAAGGCATCACCTTAAATGCATGGTACCTGCCTTCTGAGGTGAATGCCCCAGGGTTACCACTACAATTGTGCCTTATTTTATCCTTTATTCCTGCTACAGCCAAACGATTTTACTGAGGTTAAGAGACTTTAAATTACTCTAAAAAATACGCCCTCCCCACCATCCTTCCCGTCCCTTCTTCTTCCTTGGGTGATTGTCCAAAGCGGTTCATTGACAAGGAACTGAGTTCGAGGTTGCCAAGGAGAGGAGGAGGGTGAGGCCGAGGATGAGATGGAGGAATGGGGAGGAGAGGTGAGTGAAGGTGGTGTGAGTTGGAGTTAGGGCAGTCTGATGGCAGAGGACATGGTGACTTTCAGATGATTCGTTTGTGGCCACCTCTTACAGGTTTAAGGCAACTGGCTATAGAGATAGACATAGCCTGCGACAGAGATATAGATAGAAATAGATAGGTAGATACATTGATAGGTAGCGAGATAGATAGATAGGTAGATATATATATATATATATATATATATATATATATATATAGAGAGAGAGAGAGAGAGAGAGAGAGAGAGAGAGAGAGAGAGAGAGAGAGAGAGAATTTTTCTTACATGACTTCATTCGTACAACACCGGACGGTTTTGCTCCGACCTGGCGAGACCCCGGGTAGTGAAGAGATTAGAGACAGACTCAGTTAACCCCTTTAGTCAAGTGAAACATCCTTAAGTCAATGCCATCGTTGACGGTGCAAGTTTCATACAGAAATTACATCATGGTGGTCAGGCTATTACTCCTTCCACTTCTGAAGTTGTATTTGTATTTTTAAAAATGTATATCCTACATACATTAAATATATGCGACAGCGACTACATATGTGTATTGTATGTAGGATATACAGTTTATAACAGTACAAAATACTGGTTACACAACGTTACTGCCTTTTATTCTTTGTCATACTTTCAGAATATCAGATTAATTGGCTTAGGAGATACTTTTTCTGACATAAATGATTAAATACAATTTTCGTTAACCTTTTCTCTGGTACAGATAGAATAGCTGTCTAAGAGCACCTATAATACAGGTATGTAAAAGACGTCTCCTTATTGAAGGAGATATATATTTTTTTAACCTAAAGGTTTCACATACATCACATTTTTGCTGGTAATTTATTGTCTTCCACGGCTTAAAATAACGTTTTGGTAGTGAAGAGGTTAATGGAGGCTGCAGTGAACCCCTCCAGTTCAAAATGTTACTCGTGAGGTGGATAAGTTGGTTTAGTGATAAGAATAAAGCGAAACACATGTTCGGTGTGAGAGAGAGGTGTCCATTCTCGAAGAGGAGGATTATTCTATGGTATGGATGTTGGGTATCGATACGCGAAAGTAGTTATAAAATTGGATCAACTTCTACAATAAGATAAAGCCTTTTCATATTCTTTTTCATGATGTCTCAGTCGATTTTATCAATCTCAAGGGAGACTTAGAACTCGTGCGGTTGTAATATTATCCCTTCCACTCCTAAGGTGCTCTTCCAGGCATCATAAAGTCATATGATGGAGGCAAAAGTAAGTTAACATTGACATCCTAAAACAGAAGATGTTAGTAAGAGGATGTGCGCTGTATTGCTTTTAATTCAAGAGCGAAGAAAGTCGTCACGGAAGATTAATGAATGTTTATTGATTGAATACGTTGGAGAAGTGCAAACATTTTTATAAGCTTTATTGATCAAATGTTATGGGGCATAAGGAAAAGGATATATAGTCTATATTTGTTAGACTGAGGGCAGAAGGAGACACAGAAGAACAGGGAAAAAGTAGACGGATATGATAAGCGAATGTATGAATATGTAAAGCATGAAAGCTGAGAAAACAAAAGTACTCAACAAGTATAAATAATGGATGAAAAATGTGTGGGAATGCCAGTGACAATAAATCTTTTACCTTAATTTGGCCGAGATTTTTGTCCTTTTACAGCTAACTTCACGTATCTCATTGGGAAAAAGAAAACCATGTCATGGCCATGTATCTTTAACTTCTTCTTGACTACCATCATATTATTCTGACAATCTTTTGGTACAAGTCAGTTCTCAAGATGGAGAGATGGTAATTATAGGCCATGTTAGAGTAAAAAGAGTATAGGATTGCATTCCCCTTTTAAAACACAGCACTTGATGAAATGGTCTTAGTCTCAGAGAACTTACGAAACATTTTTGCGTGGATCGATCGGCCTGTGAGGTGTAACAGAGAATTTTTGTTTGATGAGTGCTCAAGTGGCCCATTTTACTGGCTGCTTTGCTGATAGTTCTACTTCTGCGGTGTCCTGTTCCTGTTTCTGTGTTCTCACCACTTCATGATGATTGAAAGATATTTGATAACAATGACAGTGGCAATGACGGTGACGGTGATGGTGACAGTGATGATGGTGACGGTGATGATGGTGGTGATGATGATGACGATGGTAACGAATGACTTATGACGGATGACGATGACGACGAAGATGACGACAACGGCGACTACGACTATTTCAGTGATAATGGTGACTGTTAAATTATGAAGGACGATGATGATGATGATGATGATGATGATGATGATGATTTCACACTATTCACTTAAATTGTATCATTTTTCTAACTAGAGAACTTTGCTATATCCTTCATTAACTGCTTCACTGCTAGAGGACTCCCATAAACGCAACAATATCAGAGTAACAAAAATAACCAGAAATGACATCTTCGCTCTGAATGATATTAAAGGCAGTTTTAATTTCTTTTTAACTCAGCCACTCTAAACTGACAACATTCTCGGGAGCCCAGTTGCATTATTACAGTCGGTCTAGTATGGCTTGATTGTTGGATGTATTTAAACTTCTCGAGCACAGAACGCATTTTCTCCTACTTTATTATCTCTGTTGCCACTCGATTATATGCTAACAAAAAATGCCGATGGAGTTATGAAACTAACTCCTTAAACTAGTGGCTTCGGGAAGCGTTTATTTTCTCGCTTCATCGCCATTTTATCCAGCAAATCAGAAACTTTTCGTATTCAGGGATTGTAAACAATCTGTGGCCATAGTAATACACCATGTTGATGAGATGTAATTACTGTATGACAATACGGAATCATCTTAATAATTTCAGGCTCCCATGAAACACTCAGGTGAAAATAATCGGCTGAGGTTTGCTGTGTTAGAAGTCTATTGTTTCCCAAACCATGAGATGCTAAATAGTGACATCACACACACTCAGGGTCCTAGAATAAAAAAAAATAAAAAAACAAAAAACAAATGTTATTAACCAAGGTCATAGTTAAATAAAATCGTCTGCTGTTAACCTCAAAAAAGTACGAGAGAAAACAATACCAAAATCTGCAAATAGATCTGATTTACTAAGAGGGAAAGGTTAACGCTAGTATTTATTAGGCTGTTCCACTGAATCTCTAGTAAGATAATCCAATAACTGACACTGGGGATAAACACCACGAGAACGAAGCCAATAATTTCTCCCGGATGCCAGTGTGTTCAAAGCAGTTTTATTTATTTACTTATTTCCTTTTATTTATTTATGTATTATATTAATCTAGCTATTTTGTAAAATCCTTTATGGCGTGACTGGTATGACTAACATGGGATTTAAAAAGGCAGACACACACACACACACACACACACACACACACACACACACACACACACACATGCACAAACAGACACACACTGTAGGATACTTACGGACATCATATTATTTTAAGTAAAGTTTCCCTTTTTGTGTGTGCGAAATTAACACCTCACTAGCACAATTTGGGATATCACATTACTGCAGTAAAAATTTCCATTCATTCAGATATAATATAATGTAATAACTAACGTGCGAGATAAATAGCATGGGAACGAAAGCACCATTTTCTTCCTCCTCGGACGCCAATATTTTCACAGCAGTTTTATTTTTGTAGAGTGCCTTGCCAAACTTTGCTCTCCTCTTTCCCTTAATCTTTTGAAAGTTGTTAATCCTCTTTCCTTCTTGTTCTCTCCCCCTCCTATCTCGAGGGAATCCGCTCCTCCTGGTTTGTCTCGAGACTCTTTCCTGGCTACCCTCATTCCCATCTTTCTTCACGAGAAAATTCCATTAACTTTCTCAGATTCTCCCTCGCTCGTCAGACCACTGCACGAGCACCGCACTTTGTCGATATGTAATTGCTTCATTGTCCAGAGATTTTTTTCTGTATTAATGCTTTTCTTTTTACTCAGTGCTGGTGCCAGAGAGGGGTGTCTTCATGTGGTGGCCCAGATAATCCGAGAAGCTCAGTTGCCTGGTTAAACAAACCCCCCGTTCATCAGACCACCGCACATTCTTGATAGGTTATTGCTTCATCGTTGTGTGTGTGTGTGTGTGTGTGTGTGTGTGTGTGTGTGTGTGTGTGTGTTTCGGCTTTTTACACCGCAATAATGCCGGAGAGAGATGCCTTTCATGTGGCGGTGCCGATATAACCAGAAGGCTCGGTTACCCAGTTATATAAACCTCCCGCTCATCAGGTCACCGTCCTTTCTTGAAATGTAATTACTTCATTGACCAGTGATTTTTTTCTCTCAGCATTCAAGCCGTTTACTCTTTGCACTGGACCTGGAGAAGATTGCCTTCATGTGGTGGAACCGATAAGTCAGAAAACCGCTGGCTGGTTCTGCTAACGTCTCTCAACACCCACCCTATTCCTCCAAATTAAGATGTTGGACTGCAGCAGAATGGCAACTTCAGCTTTCAGTCTACCGAGTTGAATTTCATGTTTCAGATGAGCCAGAGGGAAGAGCAACAATAACAAGAACTTATAGCATTGTTTTTCTCTTTTAACAGTACTATCATGTGTACAGAGTTTAATACGTTTACTGAAAGGGTGCATATTACATGCTAACTTCCCCCAGAAAATTGTCCTCAGCTTAAGAGAAACTTTTGTAATGAAGAAGTAAATGAAAGTTATAATTTAACCTCTCCTTTCCGAAAATACTCTCACAAATATTACAACAACAACAACAACAACAACAATAATAATAATAATAACAACAACAATAATAATAATAATAAGGTAATGCTACTATTACTAAAAAATGTTGTTATAATAAAGCAGTTAACAGTTTTATCACCATGTTGCTACAATCCCACAAAGCAATAAAATGCCAACGAGCCTCGACTTGCTTTGTGGTGGTGCCGAGCTGGTGACATTAAGCCTAAGTCAGTTCTCGTGGGTGCTGTCATGCTGCTAGGCCAGGGAAGAGCTCTGTCCAGTGCTAACAGTACTTAGGTTAGCTCTCCACTGGGGATTTTTCTTACCATTACCATCTATCGTATGAAGTGATGGCTATTTCCAACATATACTTTACAGATTTCATTTAATAATCAATAAGATAGGTTCCTGAGGCAACCTATTATAATTTCAAAAAAGACTAAATGCGCACCCTATTTAATATCCATCAGGATGAAGTATGTAAGTTAAAGGTATTAGAGTAACGATAAGGGTAACATTCAGTGATAACGGAATGACTCATGCTCCTGATAGTATTTCACCTCCAGATGATTCAGACTACAATATAACACGACCATATATCAGACTCGAGTACTCTACCAACACACCACCAGGAAGTAGGTAAGTGGATAATGAATAATAATAGGCTAATAATAATAATAATGATAATAATAATAATAATAACAATAATAATAATAATAATAATAACAATAACTAGAGCCCCCTAAGCTGGGAATCACACCAGCCGCGAGTCCATACATATCTAGCAAGGCTCGGAACATGCCCTTGACCTTGACCTATTTTCACCAGTTTCGAACTCTTAGGATATTTACATCCTTACAACACACCCGTAAAATTTTTGTGATAACTTGAGCGGTTGCAAAGTTATCGTGGTAACAGACACAGACTGTGACCTACTTTCACCAATTTCGAGTACAGATTTTCATTCCTACTACATACATGTAAAATTTCGTGATGATATCTTGAGCGGCTGCGAAGTTTTCGTGCTAACGGACACACTGACACATAAACAAACAAACAAACTGAAGACAATACTCGTGGGAGACTTTCATACCTACTTCACACATGTAAAACTTGGTGATTATATCCTGAGCGATTGCAAAGTTATCGTGGTGACGGAGAGACATACCCTAATCCACTTTCACCGATTTCGAATTCGTGATCACTTTTTTTTCCCTACTTCACACCTTTAAAATTTTGTGATGATATCTTGATCAGTTGCGAAGTTATCATGCTGACACACACACACACACACACACACACACACACACACACACACACACACACACACAAAGAAACTGAAAACAATACAAACTTCGCTTCGCAACCAGTAATAATTATGATAATAATTAGTTACCTGTTACTTATTGTGTAGCCACAAAAGCAAGCTTCCCATAAATATTTATGGTATTGATTGTCTTTGTAGTTATGCAAATGCTGTTTTTGTGTTCACTGCCTAAAACTTCGTATGAACAACACACAGATATTAGCACAATTTTCATTGGCTAACTGTATGCTCAACTGTAACAATATTCCTTTCAGATAATGAGAGGTACCACAGCTATATTTCGGTAAAATTACAGCTTTAAAGCTTTTGTCCTTTTCCCTAAAACGTGCTGCAAAGAAAACACTTAGCTGATTTGAAGTGGGTATTCTTCACTAGGCTAAATGGCAAAATATTCAGCCAAAATTCTCAGCATATTTACTTTTCCAAGAATTTTCAACCAAATAGGTGTATCTCAGTTAGTTTCTGAGGTATTTCAATCTCAAATATGTAATGTTTGAACAAAAAGTGAGTATACGACGTTTAATAATAGGTCAAGGTCATTTATATTCAGCACAAATACATGGGTTGCCATATGGAATCTTCTTATATAATATCATCAAGATCTAAGGAGAATAATTGCTAAGAAAAATAATGATAATATTCACCAAAACAATAAGCTTCGCCATACACATGGCAAAGCTTAATAATAGTAATAATGATAATCTATTATCTATTATCAGACGCCTTAATCCCGTAAGGAGTGGCCACAAACAAACTGATTCCGTGTCGCCCTGTCCCGTCCATTTCATTGCCCTGCCCCTTGCTCACGTCTCCCTTTCTCATTTACCTTTCCACTCCATCCTTCCAACTCATCTTCGGCCTCGTCCTCCGCCTCCCCCCCCCCCTTCAACTCACTCACATACACTCTCCTCGTTAGTCTCTCGCTCTCCATCCTCTCCATATGGCCAAACCACCTCAGTGTATTTTTCTAAATGTTTTTTATCACATCCACATCCACACCACAATGCTCATTCACTTCCTTATCTGTCAGTCTGTCTCTCCATGTAACTCCACATGCTCCTCTCACATAACTAATTTTTAATGCTCTCACTCTTGACTTGTGTCCTTCCAAAAAGGCCCAATCTTCGCCTCCGTACGTTTGAGTTGGTACCACAAAACTGTCATGCAGCGACTCTTTTACTTTCATGCTCACTTCCTTCTTTCTTATCAGTCTTTTCAGAGAACCAGCCACTTTTCCTCCTTGTTGTACCCATTCAAGCACTTCACCCTCCAAATTTCCATCCTTACTCATCACACTACCCAGGTACTTAAGCACTTAAATTTTCCATTTCCTCATCATCCAGCCTCACTGTACATTCAGTGACTTCACTTCTCTCAAAGACCATAATTTTACTCTTTCCTACATTCACCTTTAGATTCCGTTTCTTACACACTCTCCCAAACTCATTCACCAAACCTTGCAGTTCTCCTTTGTCTTTACTTTACAATACAGTATCATCTGCAAACAACAGTACAGGAAGTTTCCAGACACTACACTATCTCATTACGGCTGTTCCAACATTCACTGCTCTATCTTGAATCTCTTTTATAACCCCATCCACATAGAGATTGAACAACCATGGAGAAATGACACATCCCTGTTTCAATCCAATACTCAGATTTAAAATTTTTTCTCAGTTCGCTATCTACACGCACTGCAGCCTTAGCATCACCACACATACTCTTTACGGAATTCAACAAATTCCCATTTACTCCATATATCCTAAATACTTTCCACATTCCTTGTCTATCCACCCTGTTATATGCTTCCCCTAAATCCATGAAGGCCACATACAACTTACTTTCCCTTCTCTAGAAGCTTTTCCACTAAAGACCTAAGGATGAATATCTGATCTACACAACCTCTTCCCTTCCGAAAACCTCCCTGTTCTTCTTCAACTAATTCCTCTAATATTTCCCAATCTCTGTCAATAAGTATCCCACCATATACTTCTGCTATTACACTAAGAAGACATATGCCCCCATGATTACCACACATTTCTTTTCCCCCCCTCTTCCTTTGTACAGGGCAATAATTATACCTGACTTCCAATCCTCTGGGGATCTACCTTCCTCTCAGGAATATCTAAACATCTTCCATGCCCATTCTACTACTATCTTTCCTTCATGCTTCATCATTTCACCACACAGTCCATCAATTCCTGGGGTTTTCTCTGTTTTGGCTTTCTTCAGTTCTTCCACTGCTTACATCTTACTGCTCTCTTCTTCCCATGTCACCACTCTCCTCTTCCCAGCCATTCCCCAGCCACTTATACCATACTCGCATTACTTTCATTCTCTTTGTTTAACAATTCTTTAAAGTGTTCTCTCCCTGCTCACTTTTTCTCCCCTCTCTACCATCAATCTACTATTATATTTTTTTCACTCCCCTACTAACGTCTTTCACCTTGTCTAACTCTCTTTACCTCCTTCCAGAACATTTTCTTAAATTCCCTCCATTTTACACTCAAATTCCTTCCAAATTCCTCATTCACTCTCTTCTTGCTCTCTATTACTAATCTTTTCACCTCTCTCTTTCTCTCTACATATAACTCTTACTTCTATCTCTAAACTTCCTCCATGCCTCTGCTTCCCATCTACTCGGTATGTTAATATTCTATAATAATAATAATAATAATAATAATAATAATAATAATAATATAATAATAATAATAATAATAATAATAATAATAATAATAATAATAAAATAATAATAATAATAATAATAATAATATAATAATAATAATAATAATAATAATAATAATAATAATGTACTTATTTACTAGTAAAATATTATGACATTATTATTATTATTATTATTATTATTATTATTATTATTATTATATATGCACAGGATCAAATGAGGCAGGCAGCACTGTTGCCCGTGGCTCCACAGTGCAGTGCTTTTGAAACAATAGTCACAACGTCAAAATCAATTAACATAATTCTGAGTTTACTGCAGTTATTGTGATGCCACTATCACAATGCTCTGATTGAATTTGGACAATGAAACGCTGCAGTCTTTCTATTGTCACAAGCGCTTTATTGCATCCAGGTTAATAACTGGGAAACACATATGTATTAATGACACATACACACTGCATTTACCTTTGCCTTTATTGGTAAGCACAATGCATCACATGGCTAATATCCATAATCCTGAGGTACAGTTCATTTTAACAGCAATGTACTTAATGTAAGCTGATGAACAATATGATGTGAATACAGGCCTTGGCATGAACCCATGCTCTAAAAAAAAAAAAAAAAATACTGGGGCACACGATATGACACCACAGGCGATGCCAGCCACTTGCGAGTTATGGGCTATAAAGAAGTTGAAAATACCGCCACTGACAGTTTTCGTAGTATCGGCATTAAGGTCCTTCAAAGTGGATGAACATCGTGTGAAATAGCTTTGACGTAGTAATAAGCACTTGGTGACGAACGGTATGCTGCGATGTAACCATTAAAAAAAAAAAATAATAATTAGCAATTTCTTAAACAATGGAAAAAGAGGGACGGTCTTGGATATAGTACTTTCCTTACATACGGTAAGATGGAAACAGGAAGTACTCAATGCTATAGTACTTTCCTTACATACGGCAAGATGGAAACAGGAAGTACTCAATGCTAAGTCCAAGCTTTTTTCATTTGATAGGTGTTTTTTTTTCTTCGAATTCAAACTGTGGTAATACTGTGATTATCACTGTCGATATTTTCACCCTCCTTGCAGCTCAAACCTCGTAAGTGGTCAGGTGGCAAATGCCCGTTGATGCCACCCTGTGCGGGCACACCTGCCTTCCTAAGGATGCATAATATCGCTTGCAATTGATATTTCTTATTTAGGTGTTATAAAATATTGTAATGATAAACTAATCACCCTGAGACATCAAAAGCTATATCAGTCGTTTAGGATAACGGTATACATCTCCTGATTCATACTCTTTGGAAATGTTCAGTTGCTCGTCTGTCATCCCACTACATAAACTTTACACTTAGGTCATGTCCATCACTTTCCTCCCTACGCATAATGGCTTGGTGCTATTTTTTTTTTTTTTCATTATTACTTCCTTCCTTCCCTACGCATCATACCAACGAGCATTATTTGTTGGCACAGAATCATACCAGGTCTTTCTCATCTTTGGAATACTAGCCTAGCCAGTGGGGGGAAGAGAAAAACAGAATTAAAGCATTATGCAAACATTTATCTCCAGCTTCACGGATTTCCTCCTCGCCTCAGATGTTTGTAATGCATCAGTGGAATCACCGCCGTTGGATTTATCTTGACAACAGTAGATGAAGTACTGATTACACTGTCTTTCTTTTTTTCGTTACGAGAATTTTTCCATCATTTAAATATAACAGGGTGATGGTGTTAAAAAAAAATACGCAGTTGTCCTTAATTTGGGTATGGATTCATTATGATGGCTGTGAATATATTTCTTTTCTTTCTTTTCCTTTTCATTACCACGGGAATGTTGCTAAAAATAAATTCACTTGGCTGTAGCAAGGGTAAAACACAAGTGAGGTCATCATATCAAAGGCGGTCATTGTGATGGCAATGGATATATTCGTACTTTTTTTTTCCCTCTAAGCGACATGTTTCCACTATACTGACGAATTTAGAGGGAATAGGTACAGCCTTCGTTGGTACCTTCATTTCTAGGGTGCCCTCCTAAGCTGATTATATTTTTAGAAAAAAGAAATAAAAAAAGTAATAATGATCAGTAAGACGTTCTCGCTATAAGGGTTTCATGAATGGTAATATGCATGCGTTTAACATCCATTTATTTTTTAGTGTACTGTTGGGGGTGGAGGAGTCAACATCAGAATTTCAAAGCTATATGAAAGGGAAATTGGTAAGATTAACTATGAAAGGTAAGCCTCGTGAAAGTCTCCAATGTTGCTGCCGTTTGATGGAAGGGTCTTATTATTGCAAATTATCACTTTAAAAGAAAATGGACACTTTTCACCGCAGTGTTGAAAGGGAATATTTTATGTGTGTGTGTGTGTGTGTGTGTGTGTGTGTGTGTGTGTGTGTGTGTGTGTGTGTGTGTGTGTGTGTGTGTGTGTGTGTGTGTGTGTGTGTGTGTGTGTGTGTGTGTGTGTGTGTGTGTGTGTGTGTGTGTGTGTGTGTGTGTGTGTGTGTGTGTGTGTGTGTGTGTGTGTGTGTGTGTGTGTGTGTGTGTGTGTGTGTTTAAGTTTGGTGTTAAAGAGATAATATTACTCAACAGACACGAGGAAATGTATGAGTAAGAGAAGCATGAAAATTCTCTCGTCTGGGAAGGAGTGAGAAGAGCTGAAGGCAGAAGAAAATGCTGGCAAAGAATTCTCGGCGAATTTTTGTTTATGGCAATACTGAGATATGTGGGTAAATAATTAACATAACTTAATGAAAATACGTCATGCACTAGATTTTTCCCAGTATATTAATGCTAGTGGACGACCATGTCTGTATTATGTTGCAAATTTTGTATTAACGGGCTCAGTAGCTCTCTCTCTCTCTCTCTCTCTCTCTCTCTCTCAAGGTAAAGTATTTAGTTTACAGTATATGCACCACTGAATGAAACCTTTGGAGAGGAAAGGGAGGAAATAAGATGTAATCACAGTTACTGAGGAAGTGAACGCTGGGAAGTGACATTTCTCTTAAAACAGAAATTTCACTGGACTGGCATAAGCTGATCATGAGGCAGATAGTAATTTATTAGAAAGGTGGAGTTCTGTTTCAAAATACCGTCTTCTACTTCGTACACAGTAACGGAGTGGCTGAGAACAGATACAGTATATCTTTACGGTAGTTTTATAATAGTTTTTTCTTTGTGGTAAATGTATTGTAATATTTCTGATTTGCTCCACGTAACGGTACAATTTCGCAAGGCCAAATTAGCTACTGTACAGCTTGCTGGAATTATCTTCAATATGTACTGTATTAATCGGAATTTGCTCCAACATAGTTACAGAAAATTACCAAAGATTAAATTTTGAAAAGAATTTTGGAAAACCATAAAATCAGGTAAGGCTCTAATAGTTTAACCTTACTGCTTTAACATCTTTTTTTTTTTCTTCACTGTACCTTGCCCTCGTGGATCATTTATTTCAGCAAGAGAGATTTTTCGAACTGGAGTTGTTAGATAAAGACTTAACTCTCCCTTTTGTAAGTGGACAGTTTTCCAGGTTGCCTTAACTTTTTTACATGTACAAAAGGACTAACAAACCAAAATAAGTTATCCAATTTATAGGCTCAAGTGCTTGGAGAAACACGTCAGAATCGGAGAAGATAGAAATAACTAGACTTTATTACACATATACAGGAAACGTCTGAGGAGGACAGAAGTCTTAACTATTTTATTTTTGCAACTGCAAGACTATTGTATTCAGCTTAAGTGATCCCTCCTTGTCTAAGTGGTGAGTACCAGAAACTTTAACCACATATAAGTGACAGGTTTCAACGGAGGAAAAATCACTATAAAATTCACACTTCGTAACACGAGGAACTTCTTTTTCGCCATATTTTATGGCAGAAGTGGTGGAGAGAGCAGATTATGAGCAATATTTAGCAAGATTTCCACGCACGTAATATTAGTTTGCAATGGTTTTGTTGCTCAATGTGACATAATTGTACGTTATTCGGCTTTTCCCAAACCTTTTCTTCTTGCAGATTACCGTTGCGTGCTTTCCTTGGTAGAGTCTTTACGTGGAAACTGTCTCGGCAAAAACAGATCTTAAATATCCCTTTGCATGCATCGTCCTACATCATCTTTACGTGGAAACTCTCCCCCCCTCATCCTCCTAAAAAAAAGGTCATACTCATCATCTTTGCATGCCTCATCCTATAAAATTTTTAATTGGAAATTATCACAGCATGTAAAGGGTATAAATAAACAAATAAATAAATGAATGAATAAAACAGAAAGAACACTGAGAACGCATACCTCTCCCAACGAAAATAATTATGATTTACTGCAGCAATCCATCCTTCCTGCCAGACGAAAACTGTTTGGATCTTACATAGCCTATTAATTCTAATGTTTTAATCCTCCCTGTTGCACAATCTCTCCGCCAACGCCAATAAAATTTATATAATATTTATTTTCCAACCAGGCCAATTTCACTTTAATATCTAATAAACTCTTCCTCGAGCCACTGCCCACCTATCCACCAGATTGGTCCGGTAGAGAGGTGATTTACTATCCCATTGGAGGCGGGTTCGAATCCTGGCTGGGGCAGAGAATAGTTTAAGAATTTGAATTTCGTTTAAGAAGTCTTTACTGATCTACGTAGAGTATCATTAGATCCTCCCGACATTTGGTAAAAACACCCAGGCTAACACCAATCACACCAGTCCTGTATGAGGCAGCCCAAGCATGTATTCAATATGGATGGTGGGTACGAAAACTGAAGTGGTGATATATGGAGGTGTATGGTACGTGGAAGGACTGGTGGGTTTCAGGAAACTGGCTCTGAAACCTACACCTAGTGTCGAAAACACACACACACACACACACACACACACACACACACACACACACACACACACACACACACACACACACACACACACACACACACACACACACACACACACACACACACACACACACACACACACACACACACACACACACACACACACACACACACACACACACACACACACACACACACACACACACACACACACACACACACACACACACACACACACACACACACACACACACACACACACACACACACACACACACACACACACACACACACACACACACACACACACACACACACACACACACACACACACACACACACACACACACACACACACACACACACACACACACACACACACACACACACACACACACACACACACACACACACACACACACACACACACACACACACACACACACACACACACACACACACACACACACACACACACACACACACACACACACACACACACACACACACACACACACACACACACACACACACACACACACACACACACACACACACACACACACACACACACACACACACACACACACACACACACACACACACACACACACACACACACACACACACACACACACACACACACACACACACACACACACACACACACACACACACACACACACACACACACACACACACACACACACACACACACACACAAAATGGGTGAACAGATAGTCCCCCCTCCTATCTTTGCTAGCGGAGGTAACGAAAATCTTTTTCCACGTGTTATTCCATATATATCAACTTCTGGAGGCTTGAGCTATGTATAGGACTACTTGTTACATTCCTACATAAGCCAAACTGGAAAGTAAAGTAATGAGAAAAACAAAACTATTTCTGATTACAGTAAAGTGCCCTGAGACCTGTGTATCCTGCAAATTGGGTAGGATCCAAGATAAATGCTTCACTTGCTCCATGAAGTCTATCCTGGTCCATCCCAGCACAGAGTAATGGCGTGAGTCTGGCAGTTGCCGTGAAGTTCGTGCCAGCATTATTGAAATTACCAAAAGTCTGATTAGTAATGTTGACCGCCGTAGCGTGATAATGGTCCGGTATTTCACGGCGGCTGTTTGAAGTTCTGTGGCAATTATTGTTCATAATCGTCATAATGGTAGAGCTAATGTTCAATATTTTTACAGTAATTGTTGGTGATTACACGACTCTATAATCGTTGAAAGTTGTGGAAACGATGAATGGACGAAAATATGTGGGGAAAGGAAACAACAGGCATATAGTAAACATGTTTGTGTAAGGTACCGGTACAATCTATATCGTATGTTACGAATATTACTGGTAGGATCTATGTATTCAACAATAGACAGCAAAATGTTTATCACTGTCAATTATGGAGAGTATGACACGGGAGTCAAGATACAATTAACATATTGGCACAGAGAAAGCTTGTATGGCATGTATCTTACGGCTAGTGTTTATGTAAAGTTTCGTATCGTATCTTTTATGAAGGTTCCAGCATGCTTCAATGCGTCGTCCTTAGACACCTAATGGCGACTCTTCACGCTGCTCGATCTCTGGTAGTCTCCCTATTCAGTCCCGTATACCTAAAGGCACACACTCTATGACCTCGTCCCACGTCTTTTTTGGTCTGCCTCTCACAGCTGTACCCTCGACGTTCACACCTCTCACCTTTCGCACCCAAAAATCCTCCTCCATCTTCTCAGTATGCCCAAACCATCTCAATCTACCCTTTCTGTACCTAAAAATCATCCTCCATCTTCTCAACATGTCCAGACCATCTCAATTTACCTCTCCCCATCACATCACCAGTACATTCAAGTCCCAAACTTCCTCTCAACTCTTCAGCCGCAATCCACCCCCCCCCCCAAAGGCATCGCATTTCAGGACGTACAATACATCCATTTAATCATTGTCATTTCTGTGCGTTTATGCCTATGAATATCCACTTCACGTACTGCCCAAGTCTCATTACCACACAGCATTACGCTCCTAACCCATGCCGCATACAGTGATCGCATAGCATGGAGGGAAAACCCTCTCGTAGGAGAGGCAACAGCTCCCTGAACATCCTCCAACCACCCCTTATCCTAGCCATAGCCCCACCTCCAGGATATAACATGTCCCCCAAATAATAAAACTCCTCCACACACACAAGAACTCACCAGCAAGATCAATCCCCCTACACCTGACAACCAGCACGTGCTCTTTTCGACCCACCGCACACACGAAATCAGCATTAGTTCGCAGCCCACCTCTAATACCACTACATCTCCTATGCACCCAATTATTCCAAACACTGCACAAGATGACGTTACATCCCACATCATTGTGGCAAAGTACACTTGGCCACACTTCCTCTGTTTTGACTGTGCCGCCACCAACCTTTGATAAAATCATTATTGTTTTGTTGCTCCATTCCGAATCTCCACTTTCCATATCATTCCCTCGCTTCCCTTTCATTCTCTGCAGTCAACACAAGTCATCAACATACAACATCTCCCATGGGAGTCAATTTCTGAAGTTACGTGAGAAAGCTTCAAGCACCATTACAAACAGTAAGTGCGTCAAGGCTCACATCTGATCGACGCCAACATTCACTGAAAACTCGTCACCCCAGATCTTCATTTATTCTCACCCAGGTGCGAGCACCCACATACATAGCCATAACCACTCTAACTAGCTACTCCTCGATTCCCCTGGTTTTCTTCCTGCCCACTTCACCATCTTCCACACGGACTCTCAAAGGATTCTAATACAGCAAAAACAAAGTACAACTCACTTTTCTTTCCTATATATTTTCCTGAAACTGTCGGACAGTACGTATGGTATCTGGTTCAGTTGCCTGGCATAAACGCAAACTGTATCTCATCAATTTTCACTCTTTCTCATATCATACCTCCCCAAAAAACATTTAACAGGAACTATAATGTGGTGCATGGGAAAGAAATCGGACCTGTTCATGTAAGCTATCATTATAATTTTACAACGTTTCTTAAAAGCAGCATCTGTATTTTAAATAATAATTAATGTTAGCAGTAATCTTTATGCAGTGCGTGGTAAACTAATAAGGCTTATTATCTTGGCATACGTACATTAGAGTAAACTATGGCGTATTGTTTATTATATTCTCTGTTTCTTACTGTTATTTTTATTTCTTCCTAGATAAACAAGAAATGTTTAACAGCATCTTTTATTTCCTGTGTGCATCAAACTGAGTTAATATATGGTTCTTAAATGATGTTTATCCTGTGAATGTCATGCAATCTATCCTGTGATAAATAATGTAGGGTAAATATAGCTTCTGATTAATGATGAGGGGAAAACTCGTTGTGAGAATGTGGTACACAGGAAGCAAAATAATTATCTACACGCCCACAGAGCAGTTAGAGGTGCACACCATCCACATACTTTATGCGGGTAACTGTACACATTCTGAGAAGCCAAATGATCTCCTGTAACCTAGAAAATCATTTAGCTGGTGCACTGCAATCACATAAGCAACAAATTGACACCCAGCTATATCTTGCGTTAAGAGGCTCCTACTGGATGTGGCTTATTAAGATTTCTATTCGAGGGGAGACTAGATTTTACTGCATAGATGATCCCGCTAAGGGAAGCGTGAGTGGTCATTCTGGCCTTAAATATCTTGGCTGAGGTTCCTAGTCCCTATTACATACGCTTCTTATACAGCAATGGAGGAATGAATGATGAATAATTGTATGGGAATTATTCTTTTATTCAATAATTTGCTGTATTGTGGAGAGAACCATCATCATTATGTTCATCATTCTGTTTATGATAATAGTGGTGTAGTATACTGAATTATTCAAACAGGACCAGATTTATATGTGTAGTCATGTAATTTAATGTCTACAAACCATGCCAAATGTAAATACTCACGCTGGTTCATGTTTGCCTTCATAAAAATTGCACCTTCCCATTCATCCATTATACCCTCTCTAATTTTAGCCTCGCAAAACGTCATGACATCATGCCTTGCTTCCTTGAACTTCGTGTCTTATCTCTAATGTCTTACATTCTTTATTCATACCTGCAACATTCCACACGAGCCTACCTAATATACTGGGCACTGAACAGGCAAGGGTCAAAGAGTCTAGACTTCTTTTTAAGTATTTTTAGATGGAGACCAGCTTTAGAAGCGGCACGTCTGTCTGTTCCTCAAACGGACGTGTGGCACAACTGCGGCGAGGTATTCTTTCCCACCCTGCTTTCTCTTCTCTGTAGATGTGGGAAGGTCATAAATGTCCCATGATTATATCCCATACTGCCTGTTTGTAGTTGTTATACAATAAGAATCCCTAACTATCACGTTTCCTTATGTTTCAAGATCGTGTGTGACGCTGCCATACTCACAGAGTAGGGATATAAAAATAACAAGGAATATTTGGTGGTAGAGTTTAGAAATTTGAGCGAAGCCACAGCACAGTACATATTAACACCACACCACAGGACCCACCATACCACCTTACTACCCCCTGTTATCCGACACCACACAAAATCACCCTCCCACTCCTCGTCAAGGGCGGATGAGCACTGAAGCTGCCACATCTGCTACTATTATATTAGCTAACCGGTAAGGGGATTCTCGGGCTACACCACTCCCTTCATGACACACAGGAAACACATGGCTAGAATCCCTCTCCCCTAAACCCAGCGATTCTTGCTTCCCATATAACATCAAAATAATTAAGAAAAATGTGTGTGTGTGTGTGTGTGTGTGTGTGTGTGTGTGTGTGTGTGTGTGTGTGTATGTGTGTGTGTGTGTGTGTGTGTGTGTGTGTGTGTGTGTGTGTGTGTGTGAATCTCTTCCTGTACATTGATCCTGCGCGCTTGTGACCTATTTCTGTATGAACAAATATCTTCATGGACAGTTCCTGAGGTGCAGTAACATTTCATTCTCATGTATTTCCCAAGTGTAAAGGTGAGGCTGTGTCAGAGTTACGTGATGTCTAAATGGCTATGCAGTGTATTTATGAACGGGCCTATAAAGGAGGTAGATATAAGTGTGATTGGGAGAGAGATAAATTAAAGGGATACCTGGAGATATTGAGGTTGGAGAGTAAATCAGCTGTACTTTGCAGAAGATACTGCACTGGTCGCAGAGCTAAAGTTTCGGTAGCAAGTGTTTGAGTTTGGAAGAGTTTGTGAAAGGAATAAAACTGAATGAATATGAGAAAAGGTAAGGTGACAAGCTGTAGTAGAGAGGCAGAGCACAGCTTTATGGAAATAAGCTTAAATGCTGAAGCTTTGGCAAATGTTTAAGGTATTTGGGGGGGTAGACACAGCAACATATGGAACTCGGGTATTTATAATATTAGAGCCGTAGACAAAGATATAAAGGAAAAGATTAGTGTCAGTTTTGGTGAAGATGGATAGGCAAAATGTCACAGTTGTGTCGAATCTACTGTGTTTATGAGAGGCTCAAACACGACATTTCTCGATCGGGAAAAGAGTGATAGTGTTTGAGACAAATGTCTTGGGTCTACAACATAATAAGGTGAGTTGGTTCATGGGAAGAGAGAATAGTGGAAACAAAGGGATAATGGCGGAAATGCCCGAGTAAGGTGTGTTAAAGTGGAAAGGTCATAAGGAGAGAAGAGATGACAAGATAGGCTACTGAAGAGGAGGATGTGAGATAAGCAAATCGGAAGCAGATGGAGGGACAGGGAGAGGGAGGCCAAGAAGGAGACGAAATGATGATGTGAGATTCTAAATCACAGAGGTACGAGCGCCCTGGAGAGAGCGAGAGGTGTAAGTGAAACGCAGCAATTTCGAATGAAGTGGTTTATGGGGCGGCGGGTCTTAGTGTCAGTAATTTAAGCTTAAAAATGCTAGAATGAGTGAGGTCGTAAAGCATTTACACCCAACATCCACCTTTGGTCTCGAAACGAGTATAAAAAAAATGATAATAAAAAAAGGAGGAGGAACTATGGAGGGGGCTATTATCAGTTGTTCAGACAGCTGAATATCTTTTACATATTAAAAATGGGGCTTGAGTGAGGAGAGCTGGTGATCCACAGAGGCAATAAGAAGAAATGTAACAAATTTTGCAGAAATTTTGTAGACAGCAAATCTGAATTTAGTGAAGAGCATTTTGACTGGTCGTCATTGGAAAATGGGTTGTTGTAGAGGACATTCACAGTTCCCTCCCCTGGCCGTACAAAGCTTTTTCCTACACTATTGTTCGGTGGTAAAATCGACATGATCCCTATACCATTAGCAAAATGGTGAATTTCAAATGTTTCATTCCAGCCCCAATTTGTTGGCTTTTACAAAATGTTGGGAATATGCAGGTATTGTTTTCGTCCCGCATCAACAAGGGTCCATCCCTCCTAATGTGACTGACGATCACATACTCATTATACAGGATGATATGTGACACTGCACAGTATATAGATCTGAATGATCATGGCTAGTTTGGGCTTCCTTCTATTGATACTGTTATGCTAACATGGTTTTCAAATATGAAAGAACATAGTCTTTTTATGGCTAGAGAGTTTGCTTATCATTCTCACGAACCTGGTCAGCCTGAACATTTACGGTAATGTGGCCAGTTATGTTTTCGTTAGCTCTACCGTGTTACACCAGCTTATAGTCGCCTTCAGTACTGGAGACAGATGGCTTCACGCAGGCTGCTCATACAATATCCCTCAGTTCCTTCATATTTCCTGAAAGAAATGGTCGAGGAAAGAAAATCAGCCCTCTTTTACGTGAGTCAGGAATAGCAACAACAACGACACCACCAACAACAGTGACACTACCAACAACAGTAACACCACCAACCACAGCGACATCACCACCATCAGTAACAACGTGTTCCTTCCATAAGGTAATCAGACACTTCAATAACAATCCCTCAATCCAGTTTCATTCCAAGATTCTTCTGCATCATACCCGTACTTCTGTGTAACATAGAAGAGAACAAAGTTGCACCTTTAGTGTTTGTTAGCTTTATCTATCGATTGTAAAACTTGTCTAACCTTTATAACACTTACAACACAAGTCGTGTGATGAAGCCCAAGGCTAGACATAGAAAAAAAAAAGTTTCTTCCACGATGATCCCTGCGGCTGTGGTTGGCAAATTGCTCAAGTGTTCGCAGCAGGCTACTAGTCCATTTTTCCATGTGAAAGGTGACCGCCACTCACGGCCTCTTGAAATGGCAGTGACCGACATACCTCCACAAACTAGTATGTGAACAAGGATGCTTCAGAACAATGTAGATGGAAGCAACTTGCAGAATTCAACGCCCTTGCTGCAAAGAAGTGTGTACCTGCGAGTATTAACATTACCGACGCTAAATCCAAGTATAAAAGGTGCTGTTAATTACTAGCATATAATAAGCAAGCATCAGTTTTCATGGCTTTGTAAAAGACCTTGGTCAGATCTATGGGCTCTTGAATCAAAGGTAATTTATTTTATTTATATTTATACATAATCCACGGGATGCTGCATTAGAAATATATAATAATCATGTGGAAATTTCATAATATTCATCTTACAGCATTCTGTTATTGATATTACTTGATAGGCTTCCTGAATGAATGAGAGAAGATGTAAAGAAGGCATTACATTTTCAGCAAACAGAAATTGATACGGGGCTGCAACAAAAATGCCGTCTTTAATTTTGCTCATATATGTCCTGAAGAAATACACCTAAAGCAATACAATCACCCAGAGAAGTTGGCACAGGGTCAGTCACAAATCGGGGCCAGGAATGCATTCAACCCGCGGCATAAACAGTGCAGTAGCGCATACGAGCATTACTGTTAGGTCTGGGTGCATAATTTAACAGCGGAATTTCACCTACGGTCTGGTATGGTAACTCTGATCAAGCGTCACACGTTTTATGACTCTCCTCTCCTCTGGGTGGTATAGATGACTTCGAAACACCTATTCCTGTGCGATATACTTTGCTTACTGAACCTTGCTATACCGTTCATGGTTATTTAGATCATTTAATATCCATATAGTTTGCATCCGTAATATACGAGAGGATACTGAATGGTCATGTGCAAAATTAATCGCAAGGAAGGAGATGTTTATCTTTTCTCTACGAGAACACACTTTCACGTTATTCATGTTACTGTCCGACGATTATATTATTGATGTTAAGAGGACCCCGTGGTAGATGAGTGGATTATGAGAGGTGTACATAACTTTCCCGCTTCAATATTCAGTATATATGTAGAGAGAGAGAGAGAGAGAGAGAGAGAGAGAGAGAGAGAGAGAGAGACAGACAGACAGACAGACAGAGAGCAAAAATAAAAGTGAAAGTGAATTATCGTGCTAAGTACGTTGAAAATGTTCCAAAACCACGTAGATGCAACTCTTATTCCTTGATCTTTCTGCATTACCCCTTATTCCTTAACCTTCCTACAATGCCTCTTATCCTTGACCTTCCTGCAGTGCCCCTTATCCTTGACCTTCCTGTGGTGACCCTTATTCCTTGACCTTCCTGAAATGTCCCTCATCGTTGACCTTCCTGAAGGGACTCTTATTCCTTAACTTTCCTGAAATATCTCTAATCGTTGACCTTCCTGAAGTGTCCCTTATTCCTCGACCTTCCTGAAATGTCCCATTTTCCTTGACCTTCCTCCACTGACCTTTTTCCTTCACTTTCCAGCCGCTACACTTATTCTTTGACCTTCCTGCAGTGAGCCTTATTCCTTGACTTTCTTGTAGTGACCCTGATTCCATGACCTTCTTACAGTGGCCCTTATTCCTAGACCTTCTTGCATTGACCTTTATTCCTTGATCTTCCTGCAACGAACTATATTCCTTACCCTGTCTGAAGTGATCCTTATTTTTTGACTTTCCCCCCGTGACCCTTATTCCTTGACCTTCCTGAAGTGGCCCTTATTCCTTGACCTTCTGACAGTGGCCCTTATTCCTTGACCTTCCTGTAGTCGACCTTTATTCCTAACCTTCCTCACTAATCCTTCTCCACTGACCTTCCTGCAGTGACTTTTTCCTTTACCTTCTTGCGGTCGACCCTTATTCCTGACTTTCCTGCAGTAGCCCTTATTCCTTCCTGTTTGATTTTCCTTCAGTGATTCATATTCCTTGACCTTCCTTCAGTGATTCATTTTCCTTGACCTTCCTTCAGTGATTCATTTTCCTTGACCTTCCTTCAGTGTCCCGTATTCCTTGAGCTTCTTGCAGCGACCCTTACTTCTTGACCTTCCTGCAGTCGACCTTGACACCCACCCACCTTTCCTTGGCACTGATAAACAGCGGAACATTACTCGAGATCGAAGCGTGGGACGTCGCCAGAATAGTTCTCCTGGGTCCAGCTCACTCCACTACTGCGGAAAGTCACGACATTCGCTTCTAATATATACAAGATTATGATCCTTGACGCACGAAATCACATGGCCGTACGTCATGCATACACTCACACGTATTCCAGGAGGTATATTAAGTTTTCCTTTACACAGAAATATGCAGCCAAGAAAACTGACTCACTCCTACGACGCCCAAATATAGCTGCACGAACAGCCATGATCAGAAATTCGGCGATAACTCTCTACAAACAATGACTCCCGCTTTCTGTATTTCCCATTCCATCCTCAACAAGACAGCGTACCTACTACCCATACTTGTGTTGGGGGATTCATACTGCATTAAAAACGTCGCGTGACACCTCCCATTGCCACCGTAGGCAGAGAAGCGGGAGCGAACATTTGCTCATGGCTGTACATTTTTTTAAAGCCTCTGTCATGGTGAACTCCGCTCATTCTCTGGTACCTAGAAAGTGTTCCATGAAAAATCTTTAATAAAAAGCAATTTCGGTTATATTTGGGGGGGGGGAGCGTTTTTCCTTGTGCAGGAATATAATTTTTACTGGCAATATAATGAAAAATTCTGCAGACTGAAGACAGAAAAAAGGGGAGATAGGGAATCTCGTCTCAGGTGTATCGCCTGTAACATAGTAAACAAGTTTTATTTATTTTTTCCCGATATTCTGTATACTCTAGCCAGATCTTTATGATGTTAGCACCATAATCCAGTTTGTGCTAAAGGTAAAATTATCGTGGCTAATAACAGCAATCCCGTGCAAAGCCATACTTACTGGTAATAAATGGTAATGCCCCGAATCTGGTGATATGTGACTGTCTGCTTTATCTCCCCTCATACCGGAGTACTCTACGTTTCAGCTTAGCCAGTAGAAATGATAGTAGTTAAAGTAAGGTTATGACATCTTGATCGCGTGGAAGTTTTACCAATTACACTAAAGAACTTAATGCTCTACAATTGGTGAAAGATATTAGCGACTTGTAGATTTTTATTCAGATGTTCTTTAATTTCTAATGTGCAAAGTTCCTTCCTAATCAGAATAAATCGTCTTATGATTTCAACAACCAATCAATCAGAGGACCCGTTGGTAGAATGAAAAGCTTAGCAATTTTAGCAAAATATGTCATATATATATACATTATTAGCTACTGCTACTGTGATGAGAGTCAGTTTCTGTTTTTATAAATACGCAAATAAATAAATAAATAAATAAAAGACAAGAATGTCTGATCTGTTCTGGACCAGAGCTGTCACACATCGCACGCTTCTGTTATGGTTCTGATCGATCAAAGTTCAAGGCCATGAATCTAGGCCAGAGTTTGACCGCAGGCTGGGCATGCTCTGAACATTTTTTATAATATTAGTCTTACTACCGCCGGGAGAATTTATTCAGTTTACCAAAGATCACTCAGATATAGGGATTAATGGATATGTTTTCTAATTTCAGTCTATAGGGCCTCACTTTTGCTGAATAAAATGGTCTGGTGGTCGCAGATTTTAAACTGAAAAGCATCACCTCATGGAGCAAAAGATTTTGTCCCATAAACAGACGATCTTTTACTTACATTAGATTTTCACCGTTTTAAGATACGAAATTACAGTACGAGCTGTAACATGCCTATCATGCTCGGAACAAATGCTTTGGATTTAGATTCAGCCTAACGCTGAACGGTTTTTAAAATTCTGAGTGAGGCATAGGAGTCTGAGAATGCTACTAACTAGTGAATAGAGGAGCAGCAGTGTGTCGGCATCGTTATGATAATCCGTTCTCTGAGGTCCAGCAATCCTTCTATGTGCCACACACCTTCACGCGTGTGTTATAATGAGGCAGAAATATATATATAATTATCCTAAGTTTAACCTGTGTATGAATCTGCTTGCCTTACGTTTGTCTTCACTCATTTCATTACCAGCCACTTAACAATCAAAGCAGTGTGAATCAAAGTGACAATATGCGATGAGAAAACCATTTATGATAATTTTTGCCTGACATGGCGACTTATTTATTGCTTAGGATTCTTTATAAATCTGACTGCGAGTAATGAGCCGAGAGTGAGGTTCTGATTTACTCCCATGAAAATGCAAATAGAGAAAATTGAGGCAGGCAGACGCAGGAGGTCTTTTTACATCTCGGGAAGATTTAGTCAACATTTTGTCACTGCGTCTTGTGTCTTGCAAATTTTATTCCTTCACGTTTCGTAAGAAATGATTTACTCTGCGTGTTTTTTTTTTACTAATTAAAGAACTATGTTGACACGCTTGTCATCTGCAAAAATTGTAGAATTACTACTGGAGGAAGAAGGCTACTGCTTCTGAGGACAGAGAAGAAATACTATCCACATATTCCCTGCGTTATGTACTTGGCTAAAAGAGATTAAAGGAGTGTGTGTGTTTCAGAGGCAAATCTCCAACACTATCCTCTCCTCCTTTATCAGGCTGCCCTTCCGACAGCTCACAGCATCTTTATTCGTATAATGTCCCTCTCCATCCCACACTTCCACTTCATTTTCATTCTCCTCGTGCCTCTCTTCCTCTCCACCACACCCATATGTACTTTTCTAGCCAATCGCTAACTCTGCATTCTCCCATCATGGACAGACCATTTCAGGGTACTTATGCTAACACTTTCCAGCACATCCACATCACACCGCCTTGCTCCCATAGTTTCCCATTTCTCTGACTACCAATAATATTAATAATGCGTATGAGAAAGTGTATAATAAATCCTTAACTACAGTGGCAATATTAATGGTTAATTTTATCGCCCCATCTTACAAGAATTCTCTTCGGCTGACTGAAAAATGCTGGGTGGTACCCAGAAAATAGTGCAAGCAAGCAATTGGAGTGGTGACAAACGCCAAACATGGACATGGCTGTGGCCTTCACTACTGACCGATCGTTTTCAAATTTGAATCCCTCAGCCCTTCCACAAGGATTGGTTTAAATCGGATCTAAACGGTTTAAGAAGACCCTACCTTGTGACCTTGACCTTTGACCAAATGTTCTAAATAATCGGTCATACCCTTGCCTGGCCCTCAGCCGTACCACCATGTTTGTGCCAAATCAGTTCAAAGCTGCTGTTTTAATTATTTTGTTCACGGAAACAGACACACATGGGTCGCCTTTGACTTTGCCCTGTGGCCTTGACTTTTGACTAACTGTTTTCAAATTCGACTAGCTTCGTTCATACTTTGCCCTCAACACTTTCATTATATTTAGTCTAAATCGAATGAAAACTTAAGTTGACTATTCCATGTGTCTGTGACCTTTAACCTATTTTTTAAAAAAAAAAAAAAAAAAAAAAAAAAAGGTTACCTGCTGGGATTACTATCAACCCATTTACACAATTTGGTTGAAATCATTTTTTTTTTTTTTTTTTTTTTAAGTGTCCGTCTCTGGGCAAAGGCTTCAGGGCCTATCCCAAGGACCAGCAAATCTCTTACACACCTTCGTATGTCACCACTTCAGCGCTAACACACACCGTCCGTACTGAATCCATGCTACGGCTGTTTCATACAAGACTGTATTAGCGGGGATATTTTTACATTTTGGCGAGTCTTCTGGTAGATCAGTAAATCCTGCTTTTTATGAATTTCACATCCTGAAACTGTTGCTTGCCCCAACCGGGATTTGATCATGGGTCCATGAGGACTGCAGGCCGCCTCTCTACCTATTCAGCCATCGCCTATTAGAGATAATGCTTTCAGTACAAATCTTTTGCTTAAGCCATTCACATACACGTCACTTGCATAGTCAATGACAGAGTAATGTGTTGAGATTCTTGCCAGCATTTAAAGACTGTAACTATAAAGTATATGCACTGTATGTTAATTGCAGCCGAGTTTCTTTAATCTCAACAAAATCCATACAAGAGCATTCTGTACTTTAATGAAAATGCTTAATATGAAAGCTAATTTTAAGGTGAAAGTAAAGGAAGCAGTATGATTCAAGAAATAAGTAGTTTCACTCACTAATTACTGAAGAACACGCTGATTAAGTTGAAATACGGCACTGACGGAAGTAAACACATGACGTACAATAGGGCACAAAAGTATCGGTGCACTAGGGGCCTCATGCATACCGAAAAGATTCGAACAACTGCTGTAGCGTACATTATCAACGTCTCATTGTGTTTGAACAATGTTCATTTTTTATAAACATACATTTGCTATTTGTTTGTAAGAGGATATTGTTAGTTAGCGATAAATGACACCTCCCGACGTCATGGCTACCAACGTGTGGTCGGTCGGACACTATTTTTTCAGTGACCTCCGCTCCGTGGTCCCAAATGTTTCACGCAAATAGTGCACCGATACTTTTGTAACCCATAGTACTGTGCAACGAAAACTGAAGCAAAATTATTACAACATCAGCAGTATATACACAGTTCTGGTACCCAGAGGGTAATACCCCACTGCAGCACTAGAACGGTGACAAAATATTGATGTAATTCATTAATACTTTACAAGTGGATACAGATTCGCAAGAATTACACAGTATTTGTCAAGTGTTGTTGTCTGTGTTGTAAATTTTTCCACCTGATAGGTCAGAGTGGACGCGGACCTATAGGCCCGCCAGTATTTGTCAAGAGTAGCCTACATTTTCTGACTGAAGAATGAGGTGGTAAAGGGATTAATGCAATTGGTGAGCAGCTGAAGGAACTGATATTTACTGATGACATATTTCTGTTTGCTGAACAAGTAAAAGAACTGCAGTTTTTGACTGCCGAGTAGAACACAAAATTTGAAAGTTATCATTATTACAGTAAGAAAAACATCAATTTTATGGTTAACAGCCATGTTAGCTTTGCCCAGCAGCAACAGGAGATGGAGTGTTATGATTATACTGGATTTCATGTTGATGCTATTTCCTATTGATATGTGTCAGCGATCGAAAAGGAAAAAGATGAAAATGAATAGCGGATAACTATCAGAGTGTTTAGTAATACTGGTCAAACTTCTATTCACACATCCTTCTTGCTTTCGAAATTCAAGGGTCTACCTCCCACCACATGCAATCCACATAGAAAAGAAATTCCTAATGCCCAGTGAGTCGGGACCAAGGTCAACGGCCAAGTTGGAACCGAAAGCAGCCACGTCGTTTCTTGCCGGGCCCTCTGGAAAAGCATCGATTAAAACAACGAATGTCTGGCGAAAGTAGACAAAGTGGAGGACGCTGAAAGAGATTTTCATTCTAAGTAAACGTTACTGCGGTCGGGACAACTTTGGCATTAATCACCAACAAACTCCGGACAATTATATTCGGCAGAACGAATAATAAGAGCCATAGCGTTGGTGCAGTCACCATTAAGCCCATTACGAGTATACTGGTATGTATTTTCTACTACATTTCTGCTATCAACATAAAAATTTACCCAGCTCAAGAGATTCCTTGAAATGGAGTGTTTAATGAAGGTCATATCTAACCCTTCCATATGGAAAAATCCCTCCACACAGCCTCTCCACGCATAAAAACAGAAAATATATCATGCAGGTAAAGTGATAAGGTCTCTCATGGCTAGAACAATTACTGGGTTCTGTTTCAGTTAATATTAAACCATTAAACCATTATATTTCAATGACTGAGTGAAGGGTGCCTGAGGGTGTTAAATAATACTATCTATCTATATACCTAGGCTGCTTCCCCCAAGGAAAGGGAGGTAGCCGAGACAGGACGACTCACTCTCCATTTACTCATCCATTCAAACACATTCATTTGCATCTTAGCCCCAAAGGGGAGAACGGACAGATCCTCACCGCACCACACCGCACAAGGGTCAACTGGGCAATGCAATCAGTGACATCCGCAGCAGGGCCCGACAGCAGAACTGGTTTACCCCTGCCACATCATAACAGACCCATCCCCTTACCCGCACCTGACCTGACTAGCTGATCAGACCAAATGCGGGAGAATATCCCCTCAGGGCTGCGTCATCACTTATTCATTCACAATTTCTCTCCATTTATTTCTGTCACGCACAGCCACTCTTCCTTGCTCAACAGACATCCCTCTCGCATCCAGCGCTCTCTTCACACTGTCCATCCATCCTATTCGTGGTCTTCCTCTCAGCCTTACACCTCTCACATCAGATCTAGTTATCTTTTTCACCAATCGCTCATTATCCATTCTCTCCATATGTCCAAACCATTGCAACACCCTCTGCTCAACTCTACCAGCCATCTCCCGAACAACTCCAGTTCTCCTTCGCACTTCATCATTTCTCACCCGATCCATACGCGTCACTCCACACATACTCCTCAGACATCTCATCTCCATTACATTCAAACTTTTCCTCTCTGCTACACCCATATTCCATGTTTCAGCCCCATATAATGCAGTCGGTACCACAACACCCTCATACAGCCTTCTCTTTACATCCATTCTAAGCGAACGACATTTAAACACTTTTTTCATTCCTCCCAGCACCTTTCCTACTTCATTTATTCTAAACTTCACTTCTGCATCTATTCTTCCATCCACAGCAACATGTGACTCTAGATATTTAAAACAATCTACCTCCTCAAGCAACTCACCATTCAAAACTATATTCATCCCCCTACCATCTATCAACCTCGTACACTTCATCACTTTACTCTTATTCTCATTTACTTTCAATTTCCTCCTTTCACACACCCTTCCAAACTCCTCTACCAACTGTCTCAATCTCTCCTCTGAATCAGTCACCAGTGCAGTATCATCTGCAAACAGCAGCTGCTTCAGATTCCACTCTCCTCCATCAACATTTACCAGACTCAGACCACCTAAAACTCTTGCATTCACCTCCCTTACAACACCATCCATGTAAATATTAAACAATCAAGTCGACATCACACATCCCTGTCGCAGCCCCACTCTCACGGGAAACCAATCACTCACAGCATTTCCCACTCTTACACACGCTCTACTATTTACATAAAAACTTTTCACCCCTTTTAGTAACCTACCATCAAGTCCATACAATCTTAAAACAGTCCACAAAGCCTCCCTATCAATTCTATCATACGCTTTCTCTAAATCCATAAATGCCCAAAACACATCCTTGCCTTTCGCTAAATACTTTTCACACACTTGTCTCACAGCAAACACCTGATCAACGCATCCCCTCCCTCTCCTAAAGCCACACTGCTCATCACTAATCACTGATGTGAAATATTACCGAACTGTAATGTGTTTAACCAACTTAGCAGAAAGTATTAATGAATGAGTATATTTATCGTTCTCCTATGGAAAAGTTTTCATCCATTTTCATTTACTTTTGAACGAGTAATAACACAAATGGAACAGACGTCAGTCGATAAAAACACTGTAAACGATAGAGCGGCGCTGCATTCAAAACCACATCGCTTTTCCGTGTGTAGTAAAGTTGCTGTTCTATAGGTTCTGTTCATCTGTAGTACAACATAGCGTCTGCTGGTGAAACGATATAACAATTGTGAACAGAGAGAGAGAGAGAGAGAGAGAGAGAGAGAGAGAGAGAGAATAATTCCATCGAAAGGACCTGGCAAACGAAGGACATGGGAGACAGTCTGTTGCATTAAATCAACTGGTGATATGAGAATTAGGGGCAGATATTTTGATACCTACATACGTCAGTGATGGAGACAGGCAGGACATACGGTGTGAGGTGGCTATGGAAAAAAGTCCTAGTCTGCAAGCTATTAAGGAAATAGTAAATACGTTAACGCATTCACTATACTTGTTAGAGTTTGCCTAGATGCTTGTTCTCCTGTAGCTTATTTCACGTAGCTTACCGGAAAAAAAGACAATAATGTAGCACTGCATCCTCTCCCTTGCACTTCTTGATGACTAGCATCATATTCTAGAGTTAATCTGCATGTCATTGGTCAGGAAGGAGAAATGGTAATTTTAGGCCAAGTTAGAGTATCTCTCATCCTTTCTTTCTTCCTATATCATTGTGGATGCTTGAAGGCAATTTCATTTTTATTACAAAGGATCGCACTGGATGGAAATGATCTACCTTGGCGTATACACTGCAAAAATTTTTAAAATCTGAATAAAATCCTCTGATAATAGGAAGATTAAAGCATAAAAGACTTGATCGTAGTGATGGGGTTATGTAGTCTAAATGGCCACCGAAATAAACAAAAGGTGTCCTGAACAACATACACAAGTGCCATGGTTCAGAGCCGTGGCCTGTGGACGATGTGTGATATTTAGTTATTTGCTTAAAAAAGGCGGTGCAAAGTTGTAGCCGGTTTGCTTTCACCTGACGGAACTGGGTCACTCAGATAACTTGAATTCTAAGTCTCGGTTATCTAACATTCGAAGAGCCTTAACTACGGGTCGGAAATAGTTTTCTTGGCTACAAGTGAAACCGACCCTGAAGTATGACAACACCTGGCCCATCCACTGATCTGAAAAATGACTACGAATCTTTGTCAACCGCAAGAAATGCGCAGTAGTTCCGCAAGCAGTGGTATAATCGACTAGGTCAAACAGTGATTTCAGTATGTTTGCTCTCCCGTCTCTCTGTCGCATGCCTCACTGACATGATTTTCACACAACAGCAATGGAGGTTTTCTTTTTCAGCTTTGTCTTCATCTTATATATATATATATATATATATATATATATATTTTATGTTTTTCTAAATTTTAGCTCAGAAACCTATGCTGCTTTTCGAATTTTGTCCGTGTTTATCAAAACTCCAAAAATGGCATTGAACTTTATCATGAACAGCATTCATGCTATTTTTTCTAGTACTGTGATTTATATTCCCTCTTTTGTTTGAAACTATCTTACAATCAGTTCTTGATATGCAAAAATTTGGTCCAGGAATCTACACCTGTATAATATATTCACCTTCATCATAACCACTTTTCTCGCTCGATACTCACTGTCGCCTCCATTGCAATGGGTCACAGTGAGGGAACCCGAAACGAAACATCAGTGTATGTTGTGGCCTCACATCTTTTAGATTAGTTGGGACGAGGTGGCCATGATGCCTCACTCTTAGAGATGCTTAATCGACTTGATGGTATATTCCATACTGCATAATGAGATTGCACAGAAACCAGAGCATTTATTAATATTATCGTTACTGTTCAAATTATAGGAAATATTAATGCCTGTCTAGAATATAATACCAACTGCGAGTTACTGCTGGCTCGTGTGAAGGTGAGAATAGCCACGAAGGCTGCATTTGGTCAGCGGACTCTAAGCTGTGCATCCTAGCGTAGAGAAATCATGACCATTCTTTTGGACTCAGAACGTCAATAGCCTCAGCTATTATCAGGGTCCATTTTTCAGTAACAAAGGTGACCCATCAAATTCATGACATGCTGGGACAATCAACAACTCTTTACCTATCCTGCGGTCACAAGAAATATACCAGACGCGGCTGGCTTAGTTGTCATGGTATTCTACATTACTATCTTTTTATTTGTTTCCTGAGATCTACACTCAGATAAAATACAGTTCAGACGAATAATTTTGGAGCCACTGTTTGAAAGCTCATGAAATATATACCTCTGGATTAACTCGAGCTGAACTTTTGTCTTTGACTATTGAACAGCGCAAAAAAAAAAAAGAAAGGGTACTTACCCCAGCTACTGAATTACAGCAGGTTTTGCAAAGGAAAAAAATATCCTTCAAGTGTATGATCCATGAAATATAAATTACATGAGGAAAGAAAATGAAAAATGTTACAGTTTTCCAAAATGATGCAGAATTAAGGAATCTGGAAAATAATAAAGTGAAATACGGTTAGACATAATAATTAATCAATGGTCATCATAATAAATGTTAACACAGGAGTTTAAAAAAACTCTGAGTAACCAAAAATGTTCGCATCCTTTCGTAAATTTCACTCCTCCAAACTTCAGGTCAAGCTCGCCCCTTCCCCGTCCCTACTCGCCTCACCCACTCATCCTTTCCTCCACCCATCTTCTCTCAGTCTTCTTTCCCCTCTCATCCCCACCTCAATCTCACCCCTCCCCCAGCATCCTTCATACACCTGCCCCACCCACCCCTACCGTCACTTCTCTCACTCCTACCCACCCTCCGACTCCCATCTCTCTACGCTCCCACCCTCACCCCGCCTCTCTCCATCCCTCGGCCAATCCATCACCGCCAATCCAGCAACTCCCGTGCTATTCCAGATTCAACAGTTTCATCCCCCCTGTAATGGATTTCAAGTTTTACCCAGCCTCGCGAAAACACTGTATACCCCTGGCGCCTTTTATGCTTGGTTTTTGTTTTTATTTGATCATCATTTCAACAGGACCGCCACAGCACATCCAAAACAGGTTTTCTAATGTTTTCCGGAGGATATAAGAGAAAAAAATACATTTCATTGAAGGCCATAGATTTATTGATTAGTGGTATTTGTAAGAAAAATAATATACATTCTTTTTACCTCATAGGAAGGTAGTCAGAAAGGAACATTTCCTCTGACAACATTTGTGGGAATCGTAGATAGAGTCAAGCCGTAAATCCTTATTTTTGTACATCCTTTATTTTACTGAGAGGATATTACGACTGGGAAGCCTGAAGTGGAAAAAAAAGGAAGTTATTCGCTAATCTGGCATTTTTAAACTGTTATTCGTAGCGTCTGTTTGTTTGTATAACAAGCGATGCAGGCTCTGCCCCTGTCAGAGCACATAGTGTTAAAGTTGTGGCAGAAAACATCTACGCAAAATATCATCCAGGTCCCAGCGCACACACAATATATATATATATATATATATATATATATATATATATATATATATATATATATATATATATATATATATATATATATATAGTACACGTTGTGTCTGGCAGAGTTGGAATTGGCGGCAGTAGCCTATACCAACATTATCGTTGAACGAGTTAGTTACAGCAAGCATAGGGTTCTTCTTCTTCTTCTTCTTCTTATTATTATTATTATTATTATTATTGTTATCATTAGTTTTACGTGACTTTTTCTACAATATAAATTTATTGACTGACGATCCATCTCTCTAAAGGGGAACGTCAGTAACATTCAGTATTATAATTAGTCGAGAGAAGCAGACACAAAACACATCGAAAATCCACATCTCTGGCCACGGTGGTGAGGGTAATAAAAGAAGCAGTTAATTAAGCGACATACATACAGATTACCTTTTTTTTTGGGGGGTAGGTAAAAGAGTAGAGCTAAGCCTCCTCCCGTAAAAATACCGCTGCGAACTTAATGAGGTGCCCAGTGGGCGGAGGAAGAGGATTTACTGGGCCAGTTTTCCCTCGATCACTAACGAATACGATTAAACAGATGCCGCATTTATGGATACCTGCTAAATAAGGTGACATACTGTGTTGATTTATTCATGCTACTCCCAGACGATTTCATTGGCCGGGGAAACGATATTTTATTTATTTATTCATTTATTTTTCTCAGATAAATAGATTACAGTTATCCACCCTGCAGCTACGTTCGGTAAAGTGCCAGAGGCGATAGATAATCGCTAAAGTCGAAAAACTTCCACCAGAGCTTAAATAAATAATCTGGAAGTGACAAAAAAGAAAATGAAGAACTCGGCATCTGAATGAAAGTGTTGAGAATTTTTTTTATTCTTTTCACTATGATTAAGTGTTTTTATTTTACTCATTATACTGACATATCTTTCTTAAGCTCCAAAGAGATTGGATACTGTCTTTATTAATCTCTTCACGTCTTGGATGCTCTTCTAAGCTGGGTGAAATCATGGGACGGGAATACAAGTAAAATTAAACGACGTCCCCGGGCAGAAGGGGTTAGCGTCGTTTCTAAATATCACGTTTACTTAGGCCCCTTAATACAACGGGTCCTTTAGCCTCATAGTCTAAAAAATATAACTAAAATATATTCATTGCAGTTAAGAGACCGATACCGATGGAATGTAACAACTTTTGTGATGTCCTTCGTGTGCTGAAATATATCGTTAGGAAATATGGACGACAAAAAAATAATAACAATAATAATAAGCATATAAAAACAATATTAACTTTTTTTTAATTAACAGAACGGAGGAAAGAAAAACAAATGAATAAAAATAATAATAGCAATAATAATAATAATGCGTCATCATTCTGCAGCAGTGAACACTGTATTATTTAAGCACATAATACTGCACATCCACCTCTGTGAAAACGCCCGTAAAAAATGTTCTAAACAACTTATTTATTTATTTTTATTTTTTTCAAACTATGCCCTTGTTCCCATTTAACCCATTTTTTTCTTTACCCTACTGAAAGTTGTATTAACCTTGTCATTGCTACAGAGCCATTCTGATATTCTGTTCAGGCTTAAACTTGGCAGCTTTATTCAGCTAAAAGAATTTTGTGGTGAAAGTATTATCGAGTTACATTTCCAATCTATTGACTTCTTGGAATTCTTTCATATGAATCTCTCTTCATTAAAGTCTTGTCATCTCCTACTGATATTAATCCTTCCGTACAACACTTTTTCTATCAGGAGGTGGATGGAAATAGCTTTCATTAAGCCCTATTCTGAAATACAGGTGATTCCACAGAAGAGATTAGTCTCTTGAGTCCGATGACGTATTTTCATATAAATCAGTCTACCAAGAAAATTAATTTAAATAAAGCAACAATAGACCTCGAATAGTGAAGAGGTCAGTGAAAGCTACTTTAAACATCTACAATTACAAACATCTTCCCTAACTAAAATGCCTGTTGACTGTAAGATTAAAGTTTAAGAAAAAATAATAATAATTAACAAGGGTTTATCAGAATGAAGGGAATTATCTTAATGCATCCATGGAATGTAATGATTTAAAGGAGTAAAAATTATCAGTTATTTCTTTAATAAGGAGACAGGAATGTTCATACCTTCAGAAAAAAAAGTTCCTCCTAAATTGCCTTTAACTGCCTTGACGACTTGCCGTTTTGTTAAGGTTGAAGGCAAGACAAATGAAGTTAGAAGCACCAGGACGCCATTTTTGTTTTACTTCCAACATTTCAGTCCGATTACATCTTTTAATATGCAGGTGATTTTATTCATGCCTGAATAAGTCCGTGAGAGCAAAAGGGTTACTCAAGGCTATATCTACATTTCCTCGTTCATTGGTCTCTCCGAAGCTGAATATAATGTGGTAGCAGTAAGAATACACTTTGAATATGATACTGTTGCACCGTAGGTTTCGTGGATATGTCATCCATGACTCGTTGGCAAACCGGAAAGATAATCGAAAGCCGTTCAACACTTAAGAGTTTTATTCCATCCAGGCAAAAGCTGACGTACATTAATAAAACACTGTGGCCTCTCTCTCTCTCTCTCTCTCTCTCTCTCTCTCTTACACTACCTCAGTCACAACTCACTGCCTGTCCGTCATTGACTGACTGTCACTGACTTTCCACTTTCTCTTTTTGACTGACTGAGGTGCAGCGATCCCTTTAAATTCGTCCGAGCTCTACCACTAGCGCAGTACAGACTCTTGTAGAACCTGGGGGAGAACTCAGTTTTTCCCGCGATGATGAGTTGAAATAAAGAGTAAACGATTAAAATAATTACAAGAACTGATTCCTACGGTAAGAAAGAAAATATAATACAGACATGTCGAAGTTTCGAGAATGTTCCTCACATTTCCAGATATAAAACATTGCCCTTATTTTACAGCATAAAAATACACTGCTTGGAGAGCTTAAAATGTCGAAGGTCTGTTATATTTGACTTAACCGGCTAAGGAAAGTAATCTAAAGCGCAACTCTGGAAACACGCTACATAAAACGCATATAGATGTTGACTGCACCATCGTCATCATAAAAGCTGACTGTAGAGGATCTGTGGTTTGTAAAAAAAAGTAAAGAATGTTACGTAGGGAAAGAGGCAAGAGAAAAAATTATTCCTTATTTTTTTTGCTACAATGTTTTTTGGAGTACTTGCTTAGTTATTTTAAGGGAGAGCCATTCTGTTTTGCGAATGAGTCTCAGTTGACTGACGTTAAAAAAAATATTTATGATTATGATCAAAACTTTACATTCAGATCTGACAAAACAAGAAGAGGTATAATATAAAGCCTCTCCATTTCTTAACTGATGATGATGATGATGATGATGAAGTTCTAAATAAAGCTGAATACTGAACTTTTGGGCCCAGTGCGTAGTGAATGAAGTTTAAGCCTAAATAGTCGGATGAGCATTAAATAAAGTTTTACTTTGAATGGTCCTATATGTAAAAAAAAAAAATGCTGAATTTTTAGAAAACACTGTTTGTATGAAATTGGATGCAGAGTATATTTGAAGCTGGATTTGAATGACTGGGGCTACATTAAAAAGGGACAATTCAGTTATGAGTTTTGCATCTTATTGGCCAACCATCAAAAGATTTTATTTGGTTTAAGGGATATTTTCTTCTTGCGAGAGGGTAAGGAAGACTATTACAGACATCTGATGGTAGCTAATATATATAACGCGACAAGTACTGAAGAGCTTAATGAATGAGTGAATGCAGCATATAATGAAGGAAGTTGAAGATCGAACGGCATAGTGTGAAGCATATATTGAAGAGGCTGAATTTTGAATGGTTTGGTGTAAGACATACCGAGTAAAGTGGATTTATAGATGCCCCTATGGAGAACTAAATAAACCCGAATTCCTAGCGGTTAAACAGACTACTTTCTTCATTCAGACCGAGGACGCCATTCTCACTATCTTCATGCTAACTCCTGATGATTTTAGTCAAGTCAGGTGAGCTTTCAAACTACAGGAAATAGATATAGCTCAGACTCACCCGCTCCCTACAGAGTAGTCACCAAAAAAAAAAAAAAAAAAAAAAAAAAAAAAAAAAAAAAAGGCTTGCAGCAGTAAAGATGAAGCAAGAAAGTTATTCTCATTCTGAAGTAGTTATTGAACCTATGTATACAGTACATACTGGGAAAATAATGACAAAGCGAAATTTTTAGCAGATGGGTTAATAATGAATGACCCTGAATATTAATAAGTGGATAAGTAATGAATGACCCTGAATATTAATAAGTGGATAAGTAATGAGTGACCTTGAATTTAAGTGGAGAAATGAATAATTAATGAACCTGAATTTTAGTGGTGAGATGAATAATTAATGAACCTGAATTTGTATGGTGAGATGAATAATAAATGAGCCCGGATATCAAATTGGTTGGATGCAGCACCGTACTGAACAAGGGAGAACGCCCAAAGAGTGTAACACCTGATATCTACACGTACAACTCAGGGACAGTCGGTCGAAGAGCTAAACCCTTCATCAACGTTCCACTGCCAGAGTGCCCTTCTGAGGGGAATTAAATAGTCTGATAATACAATAGATGCAGTAACAAGAATAACAGTACTAGATGCGGAAGTTTCAGGGCTCTCGAGTTAATATCTTTAGTATGATGTGGTGTGGGAGAAAGATTTTGTGTGATGTGGTGTGAGGGGATGGTACTGAGTGGTGTACGTTGAGAGGATAGAACTGTGTGGTGGGTGTGCTGTGATGTGGGTTCTCATGAGTCGCTCAAATCTATCAGAATAAAGTACGCTATCTTGCGTCTGAAAATCATTAGTGATGGACAGACGAACAGAGTCACTCCTAGAGATATTCTTGTACCTAAAATGAGGCCCAATGCACGGTTAACGAGGGCAGGTATATTTATTACTAGATAACGTTTCAACTGAATACAGTTGTCAGGTGTTTCCATAAATAATATTCACGGATATACCAACACCATATGTTTTTGTGACACCAGGTTTATCGGAAACATGAACCCGGTGGACTACAAGCTTAAGTTGCTATTCTCCTTCGGTCCATTATCGTCCTTTCAGGGGATGATGAAGTTGTTGAGGGACGTTCGTTTAATCAAGCGATCGACGCGGTTTTATTAGTGCTACCACGTAAAGGTAGCCATTCTTCTCCAGCACCATCAAATTCAGCAAAGGTAATACGTAAGACAGTTACCCAAGTACATGACTTATGGTTCTCTATATGTATAAAATCACCTGGTATTGGTCTGCATAAAATTCCCATCTGCACTCGCATCAACGAGAGAGTTGAGAAAAATGATTCACTCTCCATGAAAAAATTCCGAGGGCGTATTTTCTGATAAAGGAAAAGTGAGTAGGCTGGCAGTGGGAATATTGCGGGCACATCAGAACTCCCCCATCGCGGCATATATTCCGCCTCACGACTCTATTTGCATACATATAGTAGCATATGATGTCAATTTTCTTATGAGATTCCTTCGGTTCCTGGGGCACTGTTGAATGCTGCCGGGAGAAGAAGGGGATACAGACAGGGAGAAAAGTTCGTATGATACTTCACATTTTCTTGTCACTTTCCTCTGCAGGCTACTATTTCTAGGGTGAGAGAGGATTGGTATGTTTCTCTGCCCTTATATTATCCTCTTTGACATGCTACTTCAGGGTGGAAAGTGACGGGCATGTCATAAGTGAGAGGAAGTTATAGTGGCTTATCAGAACTTTTGTACCCGACTGAACCACCCCCCGAGCGGTCTTGACATGGACCGGGGAAGTTGGAAGGCGGGAAGTAAGTGGATATCCAGAGATTCAGTGTTCAGGGACCGATGCTCACAAAGCCAGCTTTCAAACTCTGTCCACATTTTTGCGTCAAATATCAGTAAATTTCTAAGCAACTGAATGAGTCGTAATTTGTATTCACTTAAAACTTCAAAGTGTTTGCACTATAATATGTATTGCTGACTCAGGTCAGGGATGACGGTCATACCTTAGGTGCAACGGCTCGAACCTCGAAGAGGTGACGGGTGGCTTCTGCATCATATAGAATTCTGCGAAGGAGGTAAGTTAGTCTCATGCATCATAATGATATGTTTACGGCAGACTAGCCTTGGAGGAAAGGAAAAGCCTAAAGTGGGATTGGCTGGAACAGTTTAACAGATGATCTGTGTAACGAAGTTAAGCATTTTTAAGTGTTAAATTTTCATCGCCACCAGCGTATGCAATACCACAATGTTATATCTTCTTTTCAACAGCAAATAAATATGCGTTAAAATGTAATGAGCGCAGTCATGAATAAATCTACATGGATCTGAAAATAGCTGTAAACAACAAGACTGGGTCTAAGTTTCCTGAATGGATGCGACTGGACCTGGCTTTATTATTGCTCGCCTTTTGCGGGACAAAGCGATATAGTTTTTGTCGGTGTGTGTGTGTATGTGTGTATCTGTGTGTGTGTGTGTGTGTGTGTGTGTGTGTGTGTGTGTGTGTGTGTGTGTGTGTGTGTGTGTGTGTGTGTTTCCATTATATCTCATCAACGGCTTCAGCTATGAGCATGAAACCTTCAGGGTATCTAGATATGGCCAGAATCTTAGCCGAGTTCGAAAATGGGCACTCAGAATCAAGGTCAAGGTCACCAAAATGGCTGCCAAAAGTCAACTAATTTTTATCTCCCGCCTTGAGCACCATTTTATCTCATGAACGGCTTGAACTATCAACATGAAACCTTCAGGGTTTCAAGATATGGCATATTCTGGCGGGCGATTAGCATTCGGTCCTCGAATGCATTTCTTTCATTTTGGTGAATATTTGATCAAAGACGATCGAATGCCAGCCGCCATATTTATTATTATCGCACGCCTTCACTAAGGAGGTGAAATAATGTTTTTGCTCTCGTCTGTGTGTGTGTGTGTGTGTGTGTGTGTGTGTGTGTGTGTGTGTGTGTGTGTGTGTGTGTGTGTATGCGTGTCTGTTCCCATTATGTCTCATGAACGGCTTGAGCTATCAACATGAAACCTTCAGTGCATCAGGATATGGGCAATGTCTTGGGCGAAATCGAAAATGGGCACTAGGAGTCAAGGTCAAGGTCACCAAAATGGCTGCCAAATGCCAACTAGTTTTAATATGGACTGGCTTTTTGTGAAATGAGGTGACTGAAGTCTGTAGAGTTTTGCGAATTTTCATCACATTTGGTTTGTCAGTAGCTTTTATCTTGGCCAACAGCATATTCTGGCGGGCGATTAGCATTCGGCTCCCGAATACTTTTCTTTCATTTAATATAGATTGGCTTTTTGTGAAACACGATGAGCGAATTCCGTGGAGTTTTGCATTTTTTCAGATGTTTGTAGGTAGCTTACACCTTAGCCAACAACATATTTTGGCGGACGATTAGCATTCAGCCCCTGTATTCCATTTAGTCTGCAAGACCAGGCATGGACCTGGACAGAATTAACTGAGTCTATGGAAACCTGAACTAACCTGGCTCGGTCTAAATGGATGTGAATGCCCTTAATGGATGTGACCTGAGTAAATGTCAGGACACTAAGATATCATAACACTACATAATAGCTAGTGACATAATTGTTAATATGTAATACAGTGGTTTGAGGAAAGTCGTGCCTAAATTCGAGAGAGCTGGAGGAAACAGCAGTGGAGATTCTAGATAGGGAATTTCGCATACAGCACATTATGACCTCATGGAAAGCCACACCACACACCTGATGGAAATCACCACAGATTCATACACGTGCCCACACACATGACCCAACCAGTCATATACAGGGAAATTGGAGAGACAGGGCAGAAGGGGTTGGGACGCGATTGGAAACAGGAGAGGCACGGTGGAAAAGGCAGGAGCTGAGGGCACGGCGTTAGCTAGCATAAACCGCGCTCACCTTAGTTCTGCTTGTCAAGATAGCTCTCTTGAGAATAAAACTGCAATCAAACCCCAGACTCATCTTTATCTTTCTCCTGCCATCCACGACAAGACCAACTGGAAATTTCTCTCCTCTTACAATCCTGTAATCTAACATTTTTGGAAACGCCTCGGCTACGGCTACGAGATAAAATAATTTTTTATTTAGAATAAGACTAATGCAAATGAATCTGTATTAATTTGAACTGATCTAAGCTTTAATGAATGTGATGCGTCTGATTGGGCCTGTAGTGGCACTGATAACCCCGAATAGATAGTTTGTTGTGAATAATACGGTTGGTAACTTATAAACCTACTATGTGGTACACTTGACAAACTTGATGTAATCATGTGTTTGTTGATGGCACTGATGGGAATGACCGGAGGGTCAGCATTAGCTGAAATGGCCAAGTAACTGTGTGATGCATGAACCTCGGGAACTGTTGCCAGGCCCCCCACTACACACAGACACAGTCCCAGGTATATGTGTGGCCAGCTGTACTGTCGGAAGGCAAAAATTCCGTTAATATTACACCTCTTCTAAGTGTAAGTTGGTTAAAGGTTCTTAAGCAAGGAGTAGCTTGATATTTATTACCTGTCCATAGATTATACTCTTTGATGTGATGCGTTTGAAGGGAAAGATATGGCCATACCTTACAGTGTGAAGGAAACGCAGTGGAATAGTTTGCGATTTTTTTTTTTTTAAATCTAGACTGACTATACTAAACTGATTCTGACTGACCCAGTTTGAATGTGGCGAAAGGGAATAGCATAACTCTTTTATTCCAATGATGTTTTTCGTACTTTATTTATGTTAGCTCCGGACAAATATATTCAGCTTAGAAGAGACCTCGAACTGGGGGGTTAGATATAGACTCAGATGACCTTTTCGCTGTTAGAGGCTCCAGAGCTTAATGAAATCGTCTGAAGATAGCGCACGCACGCACGCACGCACGCACACACACACACACACACACACACACACACACACACACACACACACACACACACACACACACACACACACACACACACACACACACACACACACACACACACACACACACACACACACACACACACACACACACACACACACACACACACACAAGAAAGCACTATTGATCATCTGACTGAATGGATTAACTGTCCTAAAATTTTAACTGTCTCTAAATATCCCCGTGACTGGCACTAAATATCTCCTTAATTGATTCCAATATCCCTAAGTAGGATCTTAATATTATTTAATTTGTTAAAAATTTCCTTGAATTGGATCTAAATATTCCTTGACTGGATCTAAATATCCCTTAACTGGATCTACTGTAAATATCCCTGACTAGATCTAAATATCCCTGACTGGATCTAAGTGTCCCATAACTGGATCAAAATGTCCCTTAATCGGAACAAAATATCCTTAAGTGGATCATACTGCCCCTCAATTGGATCAAGATGTCCCGTAAGTGGATCAAAATTTCCTTAATCGGATCAAAATGTCCCTTATTTGAATTTAAATCTCTTGATTGGAACTAACAGTTCCGTAATTGGCTCTAAATGTCCAGGTGTACTGGTATGAACGGGGGTACTTTATGACAAGTCGGCGGGTCATCTGATAGATCAGAAAAGTCTGCTTTTTATGAAATTCAAATCCTTAAACTGTTCCCTGCCCCAGCCGGGATTCGAACTTGGGCCCATTAGGAGTGCAGGCCGCCTCTCTACCGATTCTGCCACCGCCTTCCCAAAAGTCATTTAATTGGAGAGTAGTTGGTCGACGGTCGGGGTCAAAGTCAAATATTCGGCTGTTAGACCAGCTGGTGTGCGCGGCAGTTGTAATCAATGAGTGACCCTTCTTGTTTGCATTGCTTTAACATCAACATACCGTGGCTTGCACCGGTAACATACACCAAGATGCTGAAATGTAATGAGCAGAATAAATAGTTATTGATAAAGTGTTACGAAGTCTCCAAAGGCACCTCGAAAACCGCCGTCTGACACATATCCAGTGCAGAGCTTCCACATACATACCTCTTCCTTCAAACATCACTTACCCACTCGCACTTCCCCAGTAGGGGGAAGGGGTTATTCTGTCCTTCACCCTCTCTCCGAGAAGGTCAAAATAAATCATAGTCAATGGAGATCGATTCAAGTCAAGTCTATGAAGCTACAAATCATAATTCAGGCTTACTGTAGGTATGCTATGGTTTCCGGAAATATTTTATAAACTCCTTTTTATTTACTCAGTTTTGGGAGGGAATTCGTAGGAATAAGAGGGATTAAATATGAGGAAAGGCGAGGACAAAATGGCCTGTGGTGGTGGTTTATGGCTGAGTATCTCCGGGGGAGCATTCCCTGTGAAGATGAATGCTGCAATGTGGGTGGTGCTGACGTTATTAATGATGAACTCGAAGCTCACTAGTAGAAGCTGAAAACAAGCACGCGTGTCCTTCATAAACATTAGGAATTGTAACGGGAATAAAATCTTATTTAAAACTATGACAAATGGAGAATGTAGGTCGTTTTTCTCGAATTAGAGTGTAAAGGAGGTATGAATACCGCACGGTTTTAGTTAACTTGCGTCCCATAGCTTACTCCCCCTATGTCTGTCAACCCTTTTATAGCAAGATATTAACTCTTTCCCCCCTCCCATCATCTTCCTTTACAGCGACCTGTCCTCTTGTTCCTGCTCTCCTCGATTCCCCTCCTGCCCGGCCCTCTTCGCCAGGATTGGACCCTTTGATACACAGCGCACTCCTCTCTCCTACTCTGTTTTCATTCAATTTCCATTCTGCACTTGAAGAAGACCCCCATGTGAGCAAAGTAATACAACAGTACTTTCTTGCTGAAGATGCATAGATACTGTGTGGAACTCTGAAATATAATGGCGACCTGATAACATCCTCCACAGAGGCTGACAAATAAGAGTGCTAAATTGTGTGACACAGCTTTGAAGACTCCCATGCGACCATAAATGGAATCGCACTTTCCTCATGTTTAATGAAGCCAAAATATCTATGTAATTATATATATATATATATATATATATATATATATATATATATATATATATATATATATATATATATATATATATATATATATATATATATATATATATGTACAAAGAATAGTTTTGATTCTGCCTATAGGTTTTTGTATCTTATAATATGGAAGCTGTGTTTTTCACGGTACGAACTGAAAAAACAAAAATGCATAATAACAGAAACAAATGGAACTACGGGCATGTGAACTCAGTGCGTCCAGGCACCTCGAACGAAGGTTTCTTGATTTTGGCTTCCATTTATTCAGCTTTGTTTGGCAGGGATAAGTTTTGTTGGTTTCCAGTGTGTGTGTGTGTGTGTGTGTGTGTGTGTGTGTGTGTGTGTGTGTGTGTGTGTGTGTGTGTGTGTGTGTGTGTGTGTGTGTGTGTGTGTGTGTGTGTGTGTGATTAAATGTATAAACTCCGTCACTCCTTTCCGCCACCCTATCCCTCGTGACATGGATGACGGACGGTGTGACGGTACGGCTAATAGTCAAATCAATATCCTTACACATAAATCCTGAGTACGCTCTTGTTTCCTGTGTCTGAACTTTTCTCTTTCTGCTGGCAGGAAGTGTAAAAAATGAGGAAGACCAATGACCTCTCAGAATTGTACACTAAACATTAGAATATTAATTTATGCATATTGTCCGGTAATGAAAAAAAGGACTGAAGATTATCCTTTATAATGGGTTACATAACTGGCAGTACATTTCATTAAGATGAAGAACGTAAGCCACTGAGAAAATACAAGCTGGACGTAAGGTTTTCCATTATCACAATTAGGTAAAAAAAAGCCACCTAACAATACTAAAGTTGATGCCATTATGAGAAGCTTAATAAGATCACAAACGTTGGGTACAAAGTGAACATTGCTGCAGCAGCATTTGTACTGGTTGGGGTAGTATTAATCTCCTGGGATCTTAACTTGGTCCAGATTTTCGTACTTTTGCAGCTTATTCCACTTAGCTGAGTGACAGAATAAGGCAATAACACGGCTCCACATCTTTTCCATAGCACTTCTTCGTGATCAGCACCTCATTCTACTGTGTATCTCTTATCACAATTCGGTATTCAAGGTGGAGAGAATGCAATTTTAGGTCAAGTTAGAGTAAATATGGTAAAGCAGTCCTCATCATCAACCTGTGTCAGTCCCAAACATGATAAAGGTCTATCCCACCCCATTCTGATATACTGATTGTAAGCCTTTTCCATGTTAACTCAATTTTTTTTAGTACTGATGAAGTTTCGGTGATATGCTTATATTTTTCAGTACGATTATCTCTAGTTTACCCCGACACCTTCAGGTAATTTTATTCAATTTGGGGGGGACCTCGAACTGGTGGGGTAAATAAATAAAGATTATATCTAGTTCCTCTAGTTTCAAAAGTCCCCTCAAAGCTTAACAAAATCATTTGATATAAAAAATTAATTTTTATATACGTCTCCAAATAATAAAGTTAAATCTTAAGTCGTACAACGGCGGCAGGCCCCTACTTTTTACGTACATTTACGGAACGTTTATAGATATCCCCCGCCTTTAGCAGGGCGAGGAGAAATAGCTTTGCCGGTGTGTGTCTGTGTGAGTATGTATCTGTTGCCAAAATACCGTACCTCGAAAAGTTGTGGACGAATTTTCACCAAACCTTCAGAAATAAACAACTATATAGATGTGCGGAAGTCTATTACTTTTGGTGAGGATTTGATCAAAGACGATTGAATGCAAGCAACAACATATTTTTCAATATGGATTGGCTTCTTGTGAAAAGCGGTGACTGAATTTCGTAGAGTTTTATGGGTTTTCTTCACATTCTGTTTGTAAGTAGCTTGCACCTTATCTAATATCATACTTTGGAGAGCGATTAGCATTCGGCACCCAAATAATTTCACTTCATTTATCAGAGGGCTTGCATCCCACATGACAGGGTGTAGTCAGCAATGATACAGAAGGGCTTGACATTGTGTTTCCGTCATGTGCCGTACTTCCTAAACTGGGATCATATTTTACGGGTTTGTCGTTCCTTTGTGCCTGAAGATTTAACTCTTTGTTCTAGATGACCGTTTCTGTTAGTTTTTTCTTTCTTCCTGCTGACGATTTGCTTCATATTATGCGAGACTTGTGGTTATTTTGTCTGGAAAACTACTTCTAAACCCCCAAGACTAGAAACCTCTCCTAAGCTAAATGAAATCGTATGTAGGTGGCAAGAACAAAATAAAAAACACGATCGAACTGGAGAAGAAATTAAAATGTTACCGAGATGAAGAGCGTGAGCATGCGACCTATTCTTGTCCTCACTCCATCTGTACGTTGTCGCTGTTACCCTAACTGTTTGTCTGTTTATAAGCTACAGTGACAGTGGCTACCTATGTTCTTATCCACTTAAAATCTTGGTGAATACATCTCCTACCTGTCCCATTGCCTAAGAAATTCTCCTCAGTCTTCCTTGTGATATTGTACTTTTCTATTTCCAGTTCCTCCAGCACAATTCTTATCTTACATCTGATGGACACGACTAGGTTCATGATTTCTGGTATTGTCATTTCCCGGAGAAAGATAGATAACGAATTAAGCCTGCCTCATGTTGGCTCCAGGAAGTGGTGTCTGTTGTAAGACGGTGCTACAAGAAGCAGAAGTGTTACATTGCATGTACTTGCGTGTTTCTGAGTTTTTATGCCTGTTTAAAACATTAGTCAGAGCCAACGGGATGCAGTAATACGCCAACAGGATGCAGTAAAACGCAAATATATGAAAAGACATACTTTTTTATGAAATGAAGTACTAAAGAGATGAAGCACGCAAAGTTTTTTCTGTACTAAGAGACAGCCATTACAGAAGAATGCGAAAATCAAGATCCATTCATTTCGGGAAAGACACCAACTTTCAATGTCTGTCACGAACCCACAGCACATACAGTTTGGATGGTTGGCACGGTAATCATTATGCCACCGTGGCTCTTGTAGTGATAGTAATGCCTGCTTAACATGTGTTTCCTAGAGTAAAAATAAAGGAAATTCACTTAAAAACTAAATGTACCACTTGCATTACAGTTTTTCATACAACGATAGTAGTTATAAAGTTTGCCTACTTCCTAAAACAACAAAATACGCAAAGTACAAACTGAAGATATATTAGAATTGAGCTATGATTTTCCGTTCAACACTTGTGAATAAAGACTGTATCCCAGTGCATGGTCAGTATTCAAGACACTTTTTCCTGAGCATTCAGAATCGGAAAAAGGTTCGTATGTCACCTGCACAATAACCGGACGAAATACACTCTGCCCTTCGATCAGGCTTACTTCACCCCGGAGCCTCGTTTGCATGTCATTTCAACTTCCCGTATATTGTTCCCCCGTGAGCCCAAGGAGGTTATGGGGTTCCGGGAAGTGAACTGGCGTCTTTGTAGGTCAGCACGGAGCAACTTGGCCTTTGTACCCTGAGCACGGTGATCCTATCGTGATTAATGGTGATTCGCACTGGGTGAATATTACATCATCGGTGCAAGAATAAAGAATACCACCAAGTACCATTATCTTAATTTGTTTATTCATGTCCTGTTTATTAGACTTTGTGAGGTGGGACTACTATTCGCTTGGTTTGGATGATATGTCAAAGTCCATGAAATAGCTCTCTGGGGATGTTGTCGATAGTATTCCTATTTTTATGCTTTCTCTCTCTCCTTGTATTATGGATCTTACCTCACCTTATCCGTAAGTGAAAGAAAAGAAAAAGGTATGATTCATGTTCAGATGAGCTTAGGGTTGACCTACTACTACGACCACCACCACCACCACCAGCACCACCACTACTACCACTACTACAAGATTTATAGATACTGGTGTAGAAGCGAAGAGTAAAGATAAATTTCCACACAAGCTTATTTGGTGCAGTCAACACATTAAATTAATTAGCAGAATTTTACATTAATAATTCATGGTAAATTTCATGAGCCCGCAACCGGAAAATTAACCAAACATATAGTGAGTCAAAAGCATAATCTTTAGCTTTTATCACAGGCAAAACTCTGTGTAGTTAAGTTTGAAAAATACAATTATACTCGTTTTACTCTATCTTGGACTAAAATTTCCATAGATCTAATTATAATGGTTAGTTGTAAGAACAGGCTGATACTAGATTATGATACTAGTCACAAAGAAGTGTTATGGAAAGTACAGTATGTCAAGCTGTAGCATTGTCCGTTTCTTCCACATACCTGCGCAAAATAAGCTGCAAAAGGAAAACAAATCTTGGCTAACTTTCAATAAACATATTATAGTTTGCAAAATGGAGAGGTTATTCCATTGCGAGGTGAGGTTAACGAGAACATGAATGATAGCAGTTAATGTAGTGGGTTAATCAGTGATACAGTTGGCCAATTCCTATTCGTACTTTATTTTTACGTGACTTAAATTACAATGGTCTTCTTTAGCTCTTTTATCGTCGGTCCTACACAATTACAGTATTCCGATTAGCACTAGACTAGTTTGTTTACCTAAGGCTGCGCCCACACCAAACGCTTCCTGGAGTGAGAGGTTGCTAACTAATTTTACATCATTGAAACACATATAAGTGACCCTATTGGACAGGTGCGGACGCGGGCGAGAACTTCTAAAGGTTTCAGTGATGCAAAACTACCGCCCGAACGAGGACTCATTTAGTGTCGACGCGGTCTAGGAAGTGAGTAAAGATAAAGGCCTGATGTTAATTTTACTAATATTAAGCCTCTCGTGATTGAAGCGACACTACAAGTATATTCCAGCTTACACCAGACGATTTTATTTTGTTCCGAGTGAGTTATGCTTGCCTGAGTGTGTCAAGGAAATTTCTGTAACTTAACCTTGTCACTACGACTACGCCTGAAAATAATATCAAATGCATTTATCGCTTTACGTAACATTTTCAACAATAATGAAGGACAATAATTGGTAAGCACTGAATGTTCTTTAAGAAAACTTCCCAGATCACAGAGTTCTGCCTAAGAGTCGATAATTTATTATGATTATTTCGTACTACACAGTAATATTAAATACAAAATCGGTATAATTTCGTCGACTTGAAACACGTTTGGCTCTCCGTTACCTTGTTTTTATTTTTTCTTGGAGGGAACAATCTTGCTGGCTTCTAGTCTTTGGTTTCTTCATTTATATACAAGAAAAAAAAATCTACAAGGCAGAGGACGCTTGCTTCCAAAGGTATAACTGGGCCTTTTCTTGTGAGTAACGCCGCTGGAGGGGGGGCGCCTGCAAGGGGTGACACCTATTTAGTAGGGCAACTCCGCTGTTTGGTTATACATGCGTCTGTCAACTCCTTCCCTCTTCCCGTTAATGATGATGGTGAACTGCAGGAAAAGAGCAACATCAGTCTGCAGTCCACCAGCTTCTTTTCTAAATAAGACTGAAGTTGCAGCAACCACTGGTAAGTAAAACTCCTTCACTGTATGATTTGATGAGAAGTCCAGATTAGTTTAGGGGTCCTCCTACCCTACTAATTATTAGAAGTTTTTTACCGTAATACGTGAACCCTGTAGACTGCAGGTTTAAGCTGACTTTTTGAAGTGCACTACCCTCCTTTAAGGGGATAGGGAAGGAGCTTAGGGAAATTTTATATATTCATGCAGTTGAGCCGCCAAATTATATCGGTGCCACCAAACGAAGGCGTCCCTCTCCAGCACCACCCTATGAATTAAAAGTAGGGAACTGGGCCTGGATACCGGTGGTGATGACCTCTTTTGTGACAGCTGTAAAATCAGGCTGAATTACGCTCTTTGAAAACTGAGAAATTCTTAGCACTGGTATGTTTTCTTTCACATACGCCTTTTATAATTAGCATGGGGTAATATTATCTTATTACAATACCGCAAGGGGCAACACGGAGAACAAGTATTAATTCTAGTCGAATCCAGATTAAGCCACAGCTTCCGCAAACATCTTTCGCGCGCGCCTGTGCGTGTGTGCGTGCGTGCGCGTGTATGTGTGTGTGTGTGTGTGTGTGTGTGTGTGTGTGTGTGTGTGTGTGTGTGTGTGTGTGTGTGTGTGTGTGTGTGTGTGTGTGTGTGTGTGTTAACCGTTACTCTCACTCCTTCATGTATGCAACAAGTCAACTCTGGAACTGCCTTTCTCTGCCTGCATTTCCCTTTTTTTTTTATGCAAGGAAGAAGGAACCAAAAGCCAGGGGCCCGGAAACCGTTCCTTCCAAGAAAAAACAAAAACAAAAACAATACAAAAGAGAGCCAAATTCAAGATCCGTTCATTTTGATTTCCTATTGCCTATGACCTCCAGTCTTTTAAAAGCAGTGTGTCCAAGCATCTTGATATGATCGGATCTTGAATTTGGCTCTCTATTATTTTGTCTTTATATTTTCTAAGAGGGAACAGTTAACAAGCTTCTAGCTTTTGGACCCTTCTCCTTTGCATAAAAAAAAAAAGTTACTGACATTTCTCACTACTATCGTTCTTTATACTTAACATTTTCTTAAACTGTTCTCTCCATCTGTTCACTTTCCCCTTCCTTCTCCATCGTCAATCTTTCATTTTTATCATTAACCCCTTTTCTATTTCCCTTTTCATCCCATCTTACTTGTTTTTTAACTCATTCCAGAACAGTTTCTTACATTTCCATTTTACACACAGATTAGATTCTTGGGCATTTACCCTTTATTCAAAATCTTCATGAAGTCAATATGAAGTAATCCAAGACTTACTCCTCTTCCTACCCTTTACAGAAATAGTCTCCAGCCTGCCTTAATCCTGCCTCTTATACCTCTTGATGACATATAAATGTTCAGAAGACTACCGTAAGAATGGTAAGAGAGAATTCTCTGTACGTAGGCTTTATAACAGAATACGCTATCATATCACTAATGGAATAATGCTTCAGAGCCGGTGCATTTGTGCTCAAAGGGAGTTTCATTACGAAAATTGTGAGTTCCATTTACATTATTGAGATGAAAGGGAACAGAACAGCGAGGCAAGGATGAAAGGGCTTCTTGAGACGCTTCGTCATTATAAATATTAGACAACACAAAATAAACTTTCCCAACAAGCTAGAAAAAATACTCTGTGTCTACGTTAGCCCTCTCAAGGTCGGAATAACTCTAGTACTCTATTCCAGCTAACGTCAGACGATATTATATACTGTAGTTGTGAATTAGTCATCGCACCCGGAAAGTGATATTATCGATACTTCTGATCTTCTCATGCTTGGGGTAATTCTAGCTTTTTATTCCAGCTGACACAAGACGATGTTAAGCAGATTTAGCTGAAGGTGAGTCATGGTCGGGAGAACTCATGTACTCTACCCCAGCTACTTTCAGACGATTTTATTCAGCTGAAAGTTAGTCGCATGATCCTGAGAGTGTTAATTTTAATTCCATTTACCCTCTCCTCCTCGGGACATATCTAGTGTTATATTTCAATTAACGCTAGATGATTGTATTTGCCTATGCGTGAGTCACAGGAACAGACACACACATTCTCTCTCTCTCTCTCTCTCTCTTTCTCTTTCTCTCTCTCTGATTATTTTTTCTATTACTTTTCGCTGCTGACTTGGCGAATTCATTATACAACTTATTTCGTTAAGTTCTGCAAGTTTCAGTAAAAGGATATTAAAGAGTATTCACTGCATCCCTGTGTAAAAGATAAGGCAACCCATTATTCTTAATAGCCTGCTGCAGCTTGAAAATGTTGCCAGGCGATAAGTGCATTGGCTGTAAGTAAAATGAATATAAAAATCCAGGTTTTATAGACACACTCTATTGGTTATTTTTGTCATAGTCGTTTAATGGACACACACGTTCACCAAATCTTTCACCTCTTATACTGGATGGAGAGTGAGAGACTGACGAGGTGAGTGTATGTGAGTGAGGAGGAGGGGGATAGAGGGCGGGGGAGGCCAAGGATAAGATAGAGGGATGGAGTGGAGAAGTAAATGTGAGAGGGGGATGTGAGCTGGGAGCGGGGCGGTGAAATGGCGGGGGAGAGAACGACATGGAAGCGATTTGTTTGTGGCCACCCCTTACGGGATTAAGGCGTCTGGCAATAGATAGATACATAGATAGATTGTACTTCTCATTGTCCTTATCGGCTGTGATTCTTAAGTTGAGAGAGACTTCATGATTCTTAGCCCGAATGTGATTTTCTCTGGTAATGATGCGTCAGGGAGGAAAGCGACTGATAAGCCCTATATGTGCAGGTTTGGCAAGCGGATAGTAGGTCATCTTTGCTCCTGGCTGTACTAAGGATATTGATGATTTGAATATCTATTTGTCTATCTATCTATCCGTCTGTATCCCTACATCTGTCCAGTCAGAAGCCTTAATCCAGTAAGAGTTGGCCACAGACAGATCGTCTCCACGTCACCCTGTCCGTTGCCATTTCGTTGCCGTCCCTCCAAATCACACGTCTCTCTCTCAGTCTCTCCATGCCATCCCTCTGTCTCATCTTTAGTCTCCCCATCTTCCTCTCCCCATCACGAAGTGAGCAGGGGGAGAAGGACGATGCTTTTGTATGTCTAGCCAAGCTTCCGATGGCCAACTCAGTACTACTGCTACTACTGCCACTACTACTACTACTACCACTACTACAACTACTACTACTACTACTACTACTACTACTACTACTACTAATAAACTATTCCAGCTCCAAACTTGAGGTCAACAACAACCCCACTTCGACTGGTCACCTAAAACTTTGTCACGAGTCGGCTAGTGACATTGGCTTTTGTGGGAAACCGCGAACTCTAGTGGAATCCCAGTTTATCGTTCAGTTAACTGCTCATTCGGTCGGGAGTCTTTTCAAATCAATTTTCACTGTCATAAGTGATCGTCTTTGTGTGAGACATTAGCGCTTCTGCTGAGCGATTTGTTTTGGGCGTGTTTCGCTCATTCTAGCCGTTAGAAAAGCGGCCACAGCTCTCCCTTCTTTCCCACGAGTTAGTCAGTCAAGATTCGAGCGCCACAGAGGCAGGTTGTGTGTGGCAGTGTTCTTCCTCAGTAACGACACCTAGTTCCCACCGCCGCCGTGATTGGCTAGAGACAGCAAGTGCAGTGTTCTTCCTCAGTGACGACACCCAGTCATCCGCTTAGTCCACTCTCTGACCAGTATTTCCTTTTCGTATTTTCCTAGGTTTAAGAATTTAGCTTTTGAGTGAGTGAGTGAGTGAGTGCGATCTCTTTATTTGAATTCACTTTGAAATGTAACGTTAAATTTATTCCTTTGTAATCAGTAAATTTAACGGTTCTTTGTCTTTGAGCTTAATGTAATGTAAACTCGTGTTTCATTTCTCCATAATTAAGCTTATTCTAGTTATAGCTCCTAGCTTGCATAAACGCATTGCTATTCAAAACTGGTACTTGGGCCAGTCTTGTTGTGTTAAGCTTAAAATCCGTTGTGCCTTCTAGGAGTTAACGCATCAGCAAGAACCTTATATCATTCATAGTATTAGTTATTGTCAGGGGTGAAGTCACTTTCTCCAGAGGCTAACAGTACCAATAAACAGCAATTGTGGGGAACTAGTCTCTGCTGTGTACTGTTGAGAAAGTTTATAAATTCTCGTTTTTAGAGAATCGAGCGAAGTAAGCCAGCATAAAGTAATCATTGCTTGATTTTAGCAAGACAATTCATTGTCCCTGCTCTTCAGTATAATTGGAAATCATCCTTCAATACTGTATATTTTAAAAACCCCGTGACAAACTTTTTACGTAGCATGGGATTAGCTCTTATCGTGTTAACAGATTAATTATATACAAAGGAACCCTACCAACTCCTATTTCTTTTGTCATCCAAGAGGGGATATCTCTCGAAATCCACCAAAATCAGTCCACATGAAGAGCCCTCACATCAGTTTAATATTTTTTTCATTTTTTTTATTCTCTCTTCTTTTGTCGTCTCGGATAAGTCTCGATTCTGGTAACTAGGAGGGAACGTTTTCTAAATAACTAGCTGCTCGTTCATTTCGTAAAAGTGTTATTCATCATCCTTTTTCGGCAGTTCGTAAAGTATTCTCAGCTTTGTTGTTTTAGTTGTATTTATATGCAGGGAGATCCATAGACAACGTTCCTCTTTGACCCTGCCAGACGAATATCTTGTGTGCTACGGGAACGGCTCAGTAATCATAAACAATAATTACCCTACATCATTTACTTATTTCCCACTCCCTGAGAAAGTACGTTGTTGTTGTTTATGCTTTGTAACTGGTGTGTGTGTGTGTGTGTGTGTGTGTGTGTGTGTGTGTGTGTGTGTGTGTGTGTGTGTGTGTGTGTGTGTGTGTGTGTGTCGGTAAGAGAGAGAGAGAGAGAGAGAGAGAGAGAGAGAGAGAGAGAGAGGCGGAAGGCATCACATTCAATACGGAGTAAAGTCAAATCAGATAATCCATCATTTTAATAATCCCATAACCAAAGACGTGTTTTGGAGGCAAAGAAAGAATCCAGTGGGCATTTCCTCATCACTGCACTCATCAAGCAGCGACGAGGCTTGTTTAACGGTGTGGTTCGCTCCGGTTGACATGGCTATATTTGGACGCTAAATGTTACTGTTCTTGGTGGCTTTAAATGATGACAAGTACAGTGAATTTCGTTTTATCCTGGACAGTGTTTTAAATTAAGCTGTTGGACATAATCCTTTTCCCCATTTATGTATGGGCTGATCCGGTGTTTGTGTGTATGTGAAATATTGGTTGCTAGGTAATCGGAATAAATATTTCGTTTATGACGACGACTTAAAGTGCTGTAAGTATTTTATACTAAAGTCCATGAAGTGTACCAACATACAAGAAAACCGAGCTAAATGAATGATTCAATCTTACGAAGTACATCATACCAGTATGAACACAGAACAATATGATTTAAAAATTTTTACGAACAGCATCATCCAATAAGAACACCGATCGAAATATAAAATATAATCAGTTTTAAGAAAGTGTATCACCCAAGTATGAACAACTAGCTAAATGTATGATAAAATAAATCTTTTGAAGTTCATGATACTAAGATCGTGTATGATATTAATCTTACGAAGTGCATCACGAAAGTATGAACACCAAGCTATAAGAGACAATAAATCTTACGATGCCCACCACTTCAGTGTCAACACGGATCTACAGTAAATTAATGATGAGAAGGACACCAGCAAGTTTGAACACTAATTGTTTGGAACTAATTCTTACTAAGTCCGTCACCCAAGTATGAGCAGCAAACCTAAGCCATGAAGGAAGCGGTGGAAGGAGGCCGTGAGGAGACAGGCCGACCCTCCCGTCTCAATATTGACGTGTTTGATTAAATGACGGGGCGGTGTTTGGCTGGTGAATGAGGTGGCTTGAGAGGGGTCACGCCAGGCAAACCTAGGCTAGTGCTGACCTGGAAATTAGTGTTGACTCGACTCATCTTAGCCTCACACCTTCCCCTTCCTAGTCTTCCTATTGATGATGTGGAAGATGAAAGGGGGCATGTTGATCGAGGTGACGATGACGATTTGCAAATGTGAGGGTGGTGAAAATGATGGTTTGTGGAGAACATGACGATTGTGGAAGTGATGATCTTGTGCTAGTAAAATGCAAGCTGAGGGAGTGTTAAGTACGCTAATGGTGAAGGTGATAGCTTGCGAAGTTGATGGTGGAGATGGACTGAGGTGATTGATGGTGGTGAAGATGGACTGAGGTGGTGTTGGCGTAGATGGATTGAGGCTGTGCTGGTGGTGGAGATTGACGACGAATGCGATGGTGATGTACGTGATGGTTGTTGAAGTGTTGAATGTGCTGGTGGAGTGCACAGTGAAGAGGGATATGTCTGTTGCTGGTGGTTTTCGGGGGTAATAGTGGTGGGGATGGACTGCGAATATAATGGTGGAGAACATGACGGTTGTGAAAGTGATTAGTTCGTGCTAGTAATGAAAGGTCTTTCATTCATTCATTGCCAGACGCCATGTATCCCAAACGGGGTGGCCAAGGGCTTAGAGCTAACTGTTTTACAGGGAGGGGCACTAATCCTCCACCAACCCCATACTAATTATTCACATGAAATCTGGTACTATGAAAGGTGACGGAGGTTAAGTACGCTGATGATGAAGGTGATGGTCTGTGAATGTGATAGTGGTGAAGATTGACTGGGAATACGATCATGGTGAAAATGATGGCTGTGAAAGCGATATGTCTGTTGAACTTAGGTAGATGGAGACGGGAGTTATGTGGTGATGGGAAAGCTTGATGGTTTGCGAAGATAATGGTTGGAGAGACTGACTGCGAATATGATGATGGTGAAAATAATGGTTGTGAAAGTGATGCGACTGTCCAGGTGGGGTACATGATGACGGGGGGTATGTGTGGTGATGAAGGTGATGGTTTGCAGTGTGATGGTGTGAAAGAGGTGGATGTGAAGGTGATGGTTGTGTGAATGAAGTATGTAACAAGATGCCTGTCAAGAGGATGAGTCTGCGCTGGTGGGTGCACGATAACGGAAGCTGTCTGTGTTGATGGTGAATATGATGGTGAAGAAGATGGTGTGAAAATAACTGTGTAAAGATGACGGTGAGCGAAAGTGATGGCTGTGAGAGCGATGATCCTGTTAGAGGGGTGGATACTAACGGACATTAACGGGGGTCATTTCTTTTGCTGGTAAAGATATTGATGTGCAAAAGTGATGGTTGTGGAAGTGATGCATTTCTGTTGATAGTGAAGATGATGATGTGTGAAAAGATTGTTGTGAAACTGGGGAGTATGAAGGTGATGGCTGTGAATGTGACTCTTGTGGAAATACTTTGTGAAGATGATGGTGGTGGAGTGGACATTGACGAGGGTTATTTCTGCTAATGGTGAGGATGATAATTTGTAGAGGCTATGGTGGTGGTGATAGTTACGGAAATGATTACTGTGAAATGCTTTTAGTGAAGGTTGTGGGTCTATGCTGGTGGGGTGGAGGCTGACAAGAATGATATCTGTTAATAATGATGTTTTAAAGAGGATATGACGATAAAGGTGATGGGTATGTTCTGATGGTTTGGACGCTGACATGGGATTTATGTGTACCGCTGAAGGTAATGGTGGTAAAAGTGATGGGTTTGGAGCTGGACGTGGGTGTGGTGGCGATGAGGAACAATACAGTATGTGATTGATTGGTGATGAAGTGTCATTTGTGGTAATGGGTTTAGTATGACCAGTGATGAGTACTGCGTAACACTTTCACCTTCACTACCAGTAAAGTGCGCTTTGTGAGCGCGTGACGAGCGAGCGAGCGTTTGTACGTAGCCTATCATCAAAATTTCATCTGGTGCAAACTTTCAACATTTCCGGTCAGGCAGTTCAACAATAACAGAAAAATAATCGAGCTGAAATGCTTACTTCCTCACGTTTTTTCTCTGGATATGCATATAGCGGCGCCGAAGCATTGATCACTCGCGCAATGTTCATTTCTCTTCTCCCGACTTGCCGTGTCAAAGAACTGCACGGGTAAACGCTTGGCTATTGATCGGATGATAAAACCCAGAAATGGGGCAATTACTCTTGCTGATTTCACCCCTAAACATAGAATAAACGTTCGTGTAAAATTATGAGCGTAATATCCAATTTTTAATTGTTAGAATTCATATGAGAGAACACCGTGTTACAACAATTCGATTTCATAGTGGAGCACGTCAATTGAAGCTCTCGGTACATTCCCTTGGAAAGCTGGGATTCCAGGGAGTTTCTTTGGTCTCATAAGTAAATGTATTGCAAAAAACAAAATGTATTGAACGTATCTCCTACCTGTTGGAAGAATCTCTTCTATATTTCACATAGTAGAAAGGTTATCAGCCACTGAAAACCATCGCGGTCTTGCCATGTTGTGTCGGGCCGCTCATTTCTCAGCTGAACGTAGAGTAAACATCACTTCCCTCCGCTTGTTTGCTTCGCTCGCTGCTCTCGCTTGCTCGTAATCACCTTCACCATTACCAGACGTCAGTTTCACCACCAGTACCAGTACGATCAACTTCACCGTCATTAAACATACTATGACCAACTTCATCTCTACTACAAATATAATTATCACCACTACCTGATATCACCACCACCATTATCAGATGCTTCACCATCACGCTAAACACGTCACAGTGATTATTACCACGATGATCAGAGAATATCATCACTACCCCTACCACGCAACATCTTCCTCACCTCCACAAGGCACATCGCCATCACTGGACTTCACTTTCACCACCACCAACAAAATATGTAATCACCATCCAAATCTGTCCCCTCACTTCGGCTACAGAAACACAGTTATCTCCACAGTTTTAAACAAACCACAGCCGTTACCACCGACATAAAGACTACCATCACTTCAACCTGACACAAACTATTGTCACACCTATATCTCTACTTTCATCCACCTCCATATTACGCGTTCATCACCAGATGCACCACTGCCACCTTTCACCACCACCAGGTACAGTATTATCACCAGTGCTATGAAGTAGTCACTTATCACCAACACAAGACAGTGTCGTCATCGTCATAGATTCATTAAGCTCACTTTCTACGCTATTCATCACCATCACTACCACCTTAACCACCAGACACCATCATCACCACACATCACCTTCAACACTATTTTCTGCTATATCCCTCATCATCACCACTGGTAATCATATTCACCCCTACGACCACCACAATGGCTACATCACCACCATCACTACAGTCCTTATCAGATACACCATTATCACCAGACAACAGTTTTACCACCACCACCAGGACACACCATCAACACCATCAGTAACACTATATGTTATCACCTTCAACCCCCACTCCCAACTGCCACATCATTATTTCCATCACTGTCATATATATATTACTGTGGTTCCATGACCACCAAAAGACTCGTTACCCTCATAACTATCACCAGACACTTCACTTTCACCACTATCATCACCAGACACATCATTTACCACCACCATCACCACCTCAAACAAAAGCAGCTATGTAATAAACCTCACTACCTTCAACAAACACCACCTTTAATTGCACTATTTTAGCACCATGTATACAAATGTTTCACAAGCCCCAGCCACACAGTTCATTAGTATTAAACAAATCTACTATATACATCGCACCAAGCACACATACATATCAGTAGACACAGACAATGCCTCGTCAATGAGCTATCATTATAAAATATCCATTTATCTCTCGTTCACTTAACTGTGACGTTCACCAACAGACACATCTGTTTCGCCAGCACAACTACAACCATATATACATTCATTACCAGAATACGTAACACCATCATATCATTACTATCATTACAAAATTAATTCATGTATTACCATCACTGTGAATGGTAGGCACTGCATCTTTGCCATCATCACCAACACCACAATTAATCACATCACAACGATCAGCACACTGACCACATTCATGGTCATCATCATTAGACAAGTGGTGATGTATCTGTCGGTGGCGGTGGTGGCTGTAATGCTGTTGATGAATTTTGATCCTGGCGATCATGATGCGTTTATGGGGGTGGTTTTACTGATGTGCCTCGTTGCTGTAATAAATACAATGCGTTTATTTATCATGGAACTTGATGGTAATGGATCAGGTGGTGGTGGTGGTGGCCTTAGGCGTGAAATTTTGTCTCTTGATGGAATTAGTGTGGTGGTGGACCTGATGAAACTGATCCTGGTGGGGTGGAAGAGAAGCATGATGGAGGTGTCGTATTGGGTGATGGAGGTGTTTTCTCTAGCGAAGATGATGGGTTCAATTCATGGTGTGGTTTTGCTCTGTTATGAAATCTGGTAACCTACAGCAGCTCAAGTCCAAATGTTTCAGATTTTCTATGAATGGAGAACTCTTGTAATCTGGCGTATGGGATTATTTAATCAATCTGTTTTTCCTTCCACTGTTTATCTTCTGTAAATAAAGAATGTACTTAAGGCGAAGAGTCTGGTAAATTCGGTGATGGCAATAGATAAGAACAACAGTGAAAAAGGTATTGAGCATTGTGATGACCCTGAAGATGCGTTTACTAGTGAAAACGTCGATAAGATTGGAAATGTAATGATGAAAATCATATGGTTGATTAAAGTGAAGGAGACGGGATGGTGGTGACAGTGAGTGTGATAATGGTATGTCTGTCGTGATGGTGGTGATTATAGTGACATGTCTGTGTGGGGTACATATGTGGGGTGGAGGTGAAATGGAGGGTGTGATGAAACTAATCCTCTGGAATAGTGATGGTGGTGGTGTGGGTGTGTTTAGTGATGATGGTATGGGACGTGGTGTGATTGTTGACGCTAGTGGTGAGGGTGATGTGTCTGTTGGTAGTGGTGGTGAATAGACCGGACCAAAATGAACATTAATATATGCAGCAAAAGATTTACTCATTAATACACATCAAGCGAATCAGAAATATAATTTACATTATCAGGTATCAATTAGTCAAGCCTGAGCATTAATGCTCTTGTTTATTTATGATTCAAATAATCAGAATTATGACAACACTACTACACTACAATCACACACAAGTGATTTTTATGACAATACAGTTTTATCATATACTCTTTATTTTCATAGATTTTGTCCTCATTTTCACATTTTGTCTTATGTCACTGAACTAACAAATATGAAGCATGCTACAGTCTCACAAATCAATTATATTGTATGTTTACTCCTACTTATTATCCTATGCATAATTAGTAGATCCGGTAATATTATCCTGAACCTGTTATCCTATCGTTGAAAAGTTTCCATTAATTCTTCCAGCTTTTGCCTCATCTGCATCATATTGCCTAACCTTTCTTCACCTACGTCCCCAAATCATTTCCCTTCATCCACATCTTTGATTTTTTTTTTTTGGTTCCCACCGTTTCCATTTTTTATTACATTTCCATTCTCAGTACTACCCTGTATATTCTATATCTCAATTCTCAGCATTCCCTCTTCTATTTCTCCAATCTCCTCTTTCCTCTTTCTATCCTATTTCTCATTGCTCATCAATTTTTAACTTATTATTCTATTTTAGCATTTACTGATTCTTTCCTCATTTTCGGCATTCGCCCTTCTTCGCTGTTTCTTTATTCTCAGCATTCCTCTGTTAAACTTATTTCTCCCTTATCAGCGCTCCCCTTTCCATCCTACTTCCCCCTTCTCAGCCCTCCCCTTTCTGTCATATTTTTCATTCTCCTCTCTCCTGTTTCTTAAGTGTGTCTCCATTCTCATCACTCTCCTTTCTTACCTACAACTCCATTATCATCACTTACCTAACTATCACTTATCTATTGTCAGGACGCCCATTTCTGTATTAGTTCGTCCTATGTACTTCTTATTTTCCCAACCCCTTATGTATATAATGTATTTGAGCAGTCTAGAAAAAAGAGGTAAAAGACAATAACACAAGCCACACGTCCTTTCATTATACTTGTTAAATTTTTCCCTTCAGTAGGAGAGCTAATTATTTGTCAATTTATTTCTACCACCTCCAGATGACTATTCAGTTTAAGAGACGTGTTCTGATCTTAAGGGGTCAGTTATAGCTTTCACCTACCTATTTTCTACAGAAGGTTTCTCCTCAGCTAATTAAAATCGTCTTGATTGCAAGAATAGGTCTAATGAATTACGCCACCTGATTGAGAGGATTAGCAGACGAACCATAACCAAGCAATTTTTACCCCCTAACACCAAAAAAAAAAAAAAAAAAAAAAAAAGTCTCAAAAACTAATTAAAAACCATTTGGTGTTGGTTTGGGCCAAATGTAACAGTGTGCTCATGACATTAACAGTTCACCTCTGAAATTCGAGGACGTCTTCTTTACTCTTTCTTTTCTTCAGGGTATTTCTCAACTTCAAAACGATCTCTTGTACCAAAGAAGTCAATGAAGGCTGTAGCTAACTAATCCAGATCGAAAAGTCTATTCTAAACTGAATAAAAAGCATCTGAAAGGCAGAATGATTACGAAAGAGGTCATTGTTATGGTGATGTCAGTAACCGTAGCAAAATAGTAACATTCTCTATGACTGTGTCCTGGTATCTGATAATTGCTCATGAAAAGTCTTGTAGGTAAAAAGATGAGCATCAGAAGTTGCCAGGCAGAAAGAAAACTGAACGTCTATGAAATTTACAGGTCATATACAAACTCTTAAGTTGCAGCTATTAGAGGATGGCTTTGCTTCTTAATTATGATTGAAGCCGAAAAAAGTTATATACAGTTAACCAGCAGATCAGTGACAGCGAACAGGACAACGACAAACAGGATCTTTGAATCGATTGACGCTGCAGAACTGTTATGGCCTCAAGGGGAACGTTGAAGGAAGAAGCAAAACAGGGAGAGAATGGAGCTGCAGATAGAAAGAAACACTAATAGCCTGTCTGAGTTCAAAACTCCTCTCCGAATTAGACTCGAACACACTTGCCTTGAACATTGAGCTAAAGATAGCTAGGTGCATGATTACCGACTGAGGCAATGGTAAGACAGCAACCTCCATCGATGCTGGAATGAAAGGTGCCTTTGGGTCACCGAGTACGAGCAATAAAGGCGACCCTTCAACAGTCTTCCACGGATCCCGTGCACTCCTCGAAGATTCACCGCTCTTTGATACCAGCAGCCACGAAACCCTCTCTGCCCTCCAGCAAAGAAATATCACAACTTCTGAATAAAAGGAAGTGTTGCCAAGCACTATGGACTCCTCCACGCTCTCCATCGCTGAAAGGGTCCAGCTGATTTCCCCCAACATCACTGGCACCACCCCCGGCAGTCCATTAACATTATGTGAAGATGGTATAAAAAAAAATAAAACGAAAAGATTGAGCAACCCACGATAGCCCCGTCACACTCTCCATCATCGTCGCCTATCTCCACATCACCTCTCAGCAACCCCCTCCGTTTCGTTAGTAGTATTCTAGTTATTACCGTGATACGGTTACGCCAAGAAGAGCAGACTGACGCTTAATGTCCCGACAACGAGTTCGTGGATCTCCACGTCCACAATGTCTTTCATCTTTATTACTGGTCCATCCCTCAGCCAAGCACATGACAACTACTGGGTACAGTGTGACTTGCTCGTCCAATACAACGATGTCCTGGGAAAGGCTCGAGATACACAGTCACTACTCTACTGTTGCAGGAAGAGCAGAGTGATTTGTGTCACCCACTTTCCTAGGAGTCTGGACGTTATACAGATCTCAACACAACCCTGACGTGTCAGGAGAGAGAGAGAGAGAGAGAGAGAGAGAGAGAGAGAGAGAGAGAGAGAGAGAGAGAGAGAGAGAGAGAATGATTCCCCTCGCTAATAACCATGACAGCCTCTGTTATTAATGATTAATTAGTGATTGTGGGACTATCCGTGGGGAGACCTCTTACTGTACTGTACTCGTATGTAGACTGCATACTTGCAAGTAAAAGTAATAATTGTACAAAGGTCTTGTTCGTAGGCATTGCCATTAAACGGGCGTACTCTGTAATCAAAATTAGGATTCCATAATTTTCAACTAAGTTATGAAAATAGTCTCGACTTGTTAGCTACGGATGTTTCGGTACTGTATGATAGAGAGGATACAGAACTGGGGGCAATGCAATACATGATATTATAGATATCATTGAAACATGAAACCTTCAAGTATACAAGCTATACAGCTCAACTGAATAAGATAAAAACACTGGACATTTTTTTCGATCTATATACAGTATGTAACAAAAAAGGGTTAAATAAAGAATAGTGTTCCACTAATCATACCGAAGGGTTCTTGACCCTGCATGGGAACTGTAATGATAATTTAATTAGACTTGGCATTATGGCGGATATTAGTATCATAACTGTAATTCTTCCTGAAATTCTAAACCCGCTGAACACCAGCTTGAGTCAAAGCTAATTGCTAGAAAAAAAACAAAACAAAAAACATTGTTGACATAACCATTATACTGAAAAACAAAGTGGTCAGCAGTACACAGCAGTAGTGCAGTTCACTGCATAGTACTCTTTCGACTGGAAAATGCCCTTGATCTATTTAATCAGTGAGAAATTCTGAACATTAACTCGTTAAAATGACCTCATTTTAATCAACGATCAACAGATAGGTCCCCCTCAGCCAATTACATGGTATCCTGCATCAATCATTATAGTGTAAGCGGGAATGCGGTCGTTAAATGCAATTACCGTACTTGCTCTGCTATTAACAAAAACGTATTTCAAAACCACATATTTTGAATGGACGTGAATATTTCCACTTACTTTTAGCAGGCAACAACAGAGACATAAAACTTCTTCCATACTGACCGTACTTAATGCAATGATACCCTTTAGCATATATTACACAGGTATATATTTGAAAAAAGTGTGACAGTGGCTCGAGACGTTCAACAGACACCAGGTGAGAATGAGTGAAGGTGAGATGATGACAGCTGGAGTGAATATCAGGAGACGTGTGAGTACTGGAGAAGAGAGAGAATTAATGTGGGAGTGCCTCGAGACGTTCCATCTTCTTTCTTTCCTTCATTCTTTCCTCGTCTTTCTGCCTGCGTGTGACTTTACACTCCCTCTTCTGTCTTTCATTCATTCATTCTTTCCTCTTCCTTCTGCCCGTGGGTGACTCTACACTGAGTGACAAGCCAAATGGTTTCCTGTACACCAGGAAACCATTTACTACGCTGGGTGGTAACCATATAACCAAATTTTGGCGCCTGGTGGTTTAGTGGGTAATTATTGTGCTCCAATCGGATTGAGCCGGTGAAGGTTTATATCCAAGGGTTGGTTGGGGTTTATTGCTCACGTAATGCCACTCAGGGATGAGTGAGGCTGGTCACTCTCATCTTAAATGTCAGGACCAACTGCCTAGCCCCGGGCTCCTACGCTCCTCATGGGGCAACGTAGGATTGGATGATGGATATATATATATATATATATATATATATATATATATATATATATATATATATATATATATATGTGTGTGTGTGTGTGTGTGTGTGTGTGTGTGTGTATACATATAGATTTTTAAATACATGTAGATTTTTAATACATATAGATTGTTAAAATAACAGAACTCTTCCCAGTTCTAAATACAAAGGATGTTGTAAGAATATAACGACAGAGACGTATTCTTAGTGAAAAGGTTAATGACCCTCTAAGAGTCGATAGGCAATAATCTAAGTTTTCTTCTTCCTTCGCCTTTCTTACAACATCTCTTCTTCATCCTTACTCCTCCCCCTTACTCAGTCTCTCGCTCAATTTCACTCTCCCTGCTCCACCCTTCTCTCACCCTCCACTTGCCTACCCCATCCCTTCCTCACTCTTACCCTTCCTAATCCACCCTCTCACCCTCCCCTTCCCTAACCCCTCCCTCCCTCCCTCACCCTTATTCTCCTTATCCACCCTTTCCTCACCCTCACTTCTTCCCACCCCATCTCTCCCTCACCAGTACCCCTGGTATTCCACCCCTCTCTCATCCCATCCCTCCCTTCCTCCACCACTCCCTCATCCCTCCTTCCCTCCCGTATCTCACCTTCATCCTATTTCCCTTCCCCACCACACATGCTCAGGAGGAAGAGGGACGGCCGGGTTTGCCTGAGGAGGGAATTGAGATCAGAAGTTTAATCAGAAATGTCAAAAAGCTTCCTGCCTCCAATCGCGCCTCATCGCACACGAGCGGGGGAACGTCTGGATAATTTGGAATTCCTTCTCACCTTCCTCTCCACCACCGTCACCACGAGTTTGCTTTTATTTGTCCGTTGTGGCTGCATTTACGGCGTCTCCCTTCCATTAGCATCGACGAGACTGGTTACGTACCGGTATTGCACGATGAGATACTTACTTTCGTTGTGTCAGTTTAAAGCCTGCAATTCGATGACATTTTAAATTTTACTGTAGTATCTTCGGACGTTTTTAATAAGGTAAAGTTATGGTGTTTGAGAGGAATGAAGTCACAGAGTGTGCAGTGAGGTTGGATGGTGAGGATATGGAGAATGTGAGTGCATTCAAGTACTTGGGTAGTGTGATGAGTAAGGATGGAACTCTGGGGGATGAAGTACGTGAAAGGGTACAGCAGGGAAGGAAGGTAGTTGGTTCACTGAAAGCAGTGATGAGAAATAGGGAGGTGAGTATGGAAGCTAAGAAGTCACTGAATGATGGTATTGTGATCCCTACCCTGACGTATGGAAGCGAGGCGTGGACCTTGCAAGAGGGGAACAAGTCAAGAGTGAGAGCAGTGGAAATGAGTTACTTGAGAGGAGCATGTGGAGTGACATGGAGGGACAGGTTGACGAATGAAGAAGTGAAGGAACGTTGTGGGGTAGATGTGGATGTGGTTGAGAAGATTAGGAGAAATACACTGAGGTGGTTTGGATATGTGGAGAGAATGGAGAATGAAAGACTAAGAAGGTGTATGTAGGTGAGGTGGAGGGAGGGAGAGGGAGGGGTAGACCAAGGATGAGGTGGAGGGATGGAGTTGAGAGGTATATGAGGGAGGGGGGGGTGAGTTGGGGGGAGGGTAGTCAAATGGTGGGTGACAGACTGACTTGGAGGCGTTTTGTCTGCGGCCACCCTTTGCGGGATTAGGGCGTCGGGCTATAGATAGATAGATAGAAGTAATTCAAGTAATGAGGGTAAAATAAAGGTTGTATCTAGCCCCTCCACTTTAGAAACTCTCTTTTGCCTTGAAAAGAATCGCTCGGAGGTAGTAAAAATAAAACAAAAATACATGTCATCTGAATAAGCAGGATAACTCACTGCATCTGGTTATGTGTGTGTGTTTTTTTTTCTCCTGCTACCTCAGGCAACTATTTTCAGCTTTTGGTTGATCTCAGTTGAAGACGAAAATGTAACCTGTATTTGGCTACTTTAGGTCGAAAAGTCCTTCCAAAGGTGAGTTAATTTCCAAGAGGTAACATGCATACAATGAAAAAAAAAAAAAAAAAAAAACTATCTTATCGAATGTGTTAACAGTGAGGTTCCTATGAGTCACTGCCAGCTACATAAATCATCATTGCCTGACTTACCGACCACTACAATAACCACTGAAGTTTTAGTTATCAATAACGACGGCACTTCCTGCATCTTCCTCTAATTAGCAACTACGACATCTTTCATCCATTAACGTTATGAGGCAAACTTAACTTTTTGCTCGCTTAACCTTTTCGCAGCCATGGGCACATTTCATTATTTTATGTGGGCTTAATCCAAAAGTTTTTGATAATGATGCGGAAAATTCGAGCATTTAAACTGGCAGTGGAGACAAATTTCAAGCCTCAAATTATTATAATGTGTCTCACTTGAACAAAAGTGTCGTTTGGGAGTCTGAGTGATGTTAGTACGCTCAGGGAAGGTAAAACGATAAAATTCAGGCTGGGACGCACGTCTCACCTCCATTGCCACCACCACGATGAAGTATCTCTGCTTCCTCATGTATCCTTTCATAAACAGCTGCGAGATTTTTCACCCAGTCACTGCCATGCGGCATATGTAATTGTCCTCACCACCTATATAACACCCAGGTTCCTAACGCGAACTTCCAGCCAAATAAATTCTGTGTTGATGAAGGACATTGATCAAAATTCATCCAAGAAAGATCACATGTAACCTAGTATATCTTTCCCGGATTACAATACGATCTGATGCTGTTTGAGTCTCAGTCTCGTCTCAACGTGAACCCATTGACCAGTAGGTGTAAGTAGCCCTTCCCCCATCCTCCTTGCAAGGTATCAGTGAAGATTGCGGGAGGTTTGTATAACCAGGCGCCACCAAATATACCTGTAAACATCCTTCACCACACGCGCGCAAGCACGTAAGCTGGAGCGCGTACACACACACACACACACACACACACACACACACACACACACACACACACACACACACACACACACACACACACACACACACACAAGCACACACACACACACACACACACACACACACACACACACACACACACACACACACACACACACACACACACACACACACACACACACACACACACACACACACACACACACACACACACACACACACACACACACACACACACACACACACACACAAGCATGCACACACACACACACACACACACACACACACGAGGGAGAGAGAGAGAGAGAGAGAGAGAGAGAGAGAGATGTCATTCCCTTATTTTTCATATCCCACATCATTCCTCCCTGTGCACCCCCTGCCCCACGTCCCCCTCGCCTCTGCTTCCTGTTTACACCACGCAGCCTTATCAGGTCATCGACTTGCCACACCAGTAGGATGTGATGTGTTGTCCTCTGTGGCGTTTTGCGACTGGCTTCTTTGATTCAAGTGTCAATTATTCACCTCACTGCCAGGATTTTATTTTATTTTAACAATTAACGGATTTTTACTGGTAATAAGTGAGAAATTTTCCTAACTGGAGGAATTAATATGCAAGATTTATCAGTCATTGCCAAGTAGAAGGTCCTTAAGTAAAAAAAAAAAGTCTAGGATTACCAAGCGGAACATACGGAGGGACACAGCAGTTAAAAAATTGATAACTTATTTATATAATACTTATGAAACGTGTCATTATTCATACTGACGATTACATAACCGGCTAAGATTTTATCCGATAACCCTTCTACTACTGTATATTCCTCTGGGGCATTTTGGTTACACATTTCTCTGCTTATTCTTGTTATATCAGTATCATTTAACGTGGGAGAGTGTATCTGAAAAGAGGTCAGATAGAGTCTTCATTAACCTTTTTACTGCATACCCAAACTCGGCAAACATTACTCATGTTCACTCACAGTTATCGGTTTATTGGCCACTCCACAACCTGATTATTAAGTCACGGTTGCATGACATTCACGAAGCCTTAGTTGTGAAGTAAGAATGGGTTTCCTTTGTAATTTCGCATTTCAACTCACCAGTCTCAGTACAACTGGCCATTAACTAGTGGAAAAGAATGTGTCGATTTTTGTCAGAATAAACGCCTATTCCCACACCCACACATTAATACACGCTATGGGCTGCTACTTCCACTTTTTTTTTTTCTAATGCCAGTCAAGGGTGCTTTAATTCTGTTTGTTACAGTTTCCGCAGTCGCCTTTATCACCGTTGTTGGTGAGGGCGCGAATCATTAACGTAACCCATTACTAGGGAGGTTGCCGTGGAATCCTTAGTAAGCTCCACAGCACCCAGAAGGTTGCTGTTCCACAGGTTGTTTACGTTTAGATGACAATAAATTTACAGTGGCAATGGTTCCATAAGAATATAACCTGTTGTAGACACACGTGAATCTTCTCGTCAACATCCATGAAGCTCATCGAGAATAATTTAGTCTTTAATGAAATATTTGTCAGCATACGACATTCAAGTAGCTCATGTGAAGTTTTACATCGAGCAAAAGATATTTCATGCCTGAACTCCATAATATAAAGAAGAGTATGAGAATGTTGTACTTATACTGGGCATACACTAAATATTATGTTTGATGCAGCAACAGTTTTTTTTTTTTTAATTATTATTAAGTACTCAATCCTTAAAAATAGTAAATATATTAGTATTCTAATATTAAGATAAGTGGGAGATATTATCCGGGCTATTTATAGAAATATTTAATTATTATTGAAAAAACAATGTCCCGATAACGGAACCCTATCTTGAGGGTATAATGGACTAAGTTAATTTATTAGAGGGACTTCCGGGCAACGCAGCAGAAAAAAAATAAAATAAATAAAAGCTCCACAGAGTGAGCAAAACTGCAAGGGAAAATATGTGGATATATATTTTATTACAGTCCAGTATTGATTTACTATAGTCACCGAGCCGTCTCCAATGAAGAACGGTGGCAGTCAGGATTTCTTCTTTTCCAAGCTAGCCATGTAAGAACTGGGATAGGGTATCTGAAAAGAGATATGATTATGCAGGTCATGCTATTGTATTGGCTATGAAGTGGCACATGGAGAAGATACGGCCCCATGTAGCGGGAAACGCAACTCAAACCTGCTGTAAATGGTCACGTTTTGATTCCTGGCTTGGAACAATGCAGAACGGGAGGCAACGCAATACCGCTAAATCACCGTGGCTCCATGTGTGTATTATCAGCTTGCATAGAAACGACATAAGGATTTACATCGTATCGCTTAATAACCATTCAAGTACGAAGACATCTTGTACATTGTTCTATTCTCACACTTTTCAGTTGAGCTTAGAGGAGGCTTTTTGGACATAACGTTTACTAACACCTTTACAACAAAACATCCTTAAATAGGACTAATTTGTCCTGTTGTAGTTACGACAAAATAGAAAAAAATCTCATTGGACTGAAGGGGTTAAGCGTAAACACAGCGGACTAGAGTACGCAAAGGGAAATCAAAGTGAAGTAAACTGCCTCAGCAAAGCGTCTGCAGTACTAGCCTCAATTATCAATGTTGAAGAAGCATTTACTTGTAAGTACTGAGGGTAAGGATTTAGGTTTAGGAGCAAGTACTCTGCTGAGGGAAAGTAAAATTATGATCATTACAGTGGAGTCAGTTTGTTTTGAGCTGAGGGAACTAGGCAACTACAGAAACTTGAATGCAAAGTGGTGATTGTATGATAGTCGGTGAGCCTTAGATATGAGGTGAGAATGTGTCTCCTTGGCTACAATACTGCTTTTACCCTAACTTGGACTTAAATTACCCTCTCTCCTTCTTTAATGCTGAGTTCTAAAAACAGACAGACACGAGAATAAATCACCAAGAATTTCTACGGAAAGAGTGTAGTGCTGTTTTATAGATTTTTTCCTCCACTGGCTAGCCTGAAATAATCTGCAAAAGAATAAATATCTGGGCCAGGTTAATGTGAAAGAACATTAATCAAGTAGAGACTCCAGTCCAACAAAAATTAGTCACTGACTTAACTCAAAGGGGATAGGGATTTCCATCAGATTGGTAGGGGATAATCAGAACACTTTCAGGGATCAAAATTTCGCCTACTATTCCAGTACATTTACTTCACACTTCCCTTCCTGAAGCATCATATCAGAGAAGCGTTTAATGGACAGAGAAACACAAGAAGCCTCTCACTACGTAGAAATATTAGCCAGGAGAGAAGAGTGAGCAGTTTAGGTGAAATAATGGGAGGCCCCAATATTTTGCAAACTAGTTCTTACGTACTGCAGGGATATAATCGTTTAGCGTTACCATTGTCTACCTTTCATCCTATTGTACTTCCCGTAATGATTCCCATGTTGTATAGTCTCTTTTTTCGTGTCCATTAATTTCACGGCTAATTAGTAATTTTATGGTGCAAGTAAATTATCTCCGCACCTCACAAAAGCAGGTTGACCGTCCTCGCTACATGCAATATTAGAGAAACCAATATAAAGACCGTTGTGTATTAGGCGAGCTTTTGCCATCGACTGTTAATTTAATAATGGGTAGTTTGTGGAATCTGATCAGGGAGAATGGGGATTTCATTTACCATTCAGTTCGGTGACTTTTTCTCTCCTGGCTTCCTGCCGACGATTTTAATCAACGAAGAAAGCTCTCTCTTACTGAAGGGGTTAATGGAAGATGTATATAACTCCTTCAGCTAAAAAGCTGTCCCCTTACCTGAATAAAATCATGTGAAGATAGAAAATGTAGAATTTATGAGTAGTAAGTCATCGAAGTGACGTGTGAAACTCTTTGATGCGAAGATCTTTCCACAGTGAAAAGAGCTTTTTAGTGTTAGTCAAACTATATTTTCAAGAAGTACCATCACAAAAAAGGGGTGCTGGGTGTTGTTTTCAACACTTATGACGGGTTGGATTTCCCTCCATTTGACAAAACCTGGTGGTGTTGTCCTGAGTCAAATATCCAAGTGCACCTACTAAAACAAAGAGCGGGGTAGGGGTATATTTCTTCGGTAATACTTGCTGTCCTCAGACGATTGTTTTCAGACTGAGATTTTTTAACATGAACTTGTCAGATAGAGCATTAATTTACCATTTTTTCTGTTTGGTAAAATTCCTAAGCCAATCAATATAGTCTTGATATAGCAAGAAGCTAATAAAAAATGGGTACTAAAAGGGTTTAAAACATACACAACAGAGCATACTCCACTGCAACTTAACCACACCACTATGATGAGGTCTTTTCTGTTTTATTTTTACTACTACTAGACCATTTTATTCAGCCGAAGGGACGCCTTTCAAACTGGAGGGGTTAGTTTTATAGCATTCACTAACCTTTTCTCTACTAGATTATCCTAAGCTGAATAAACTCGTCAGGATATAGCAAGAAATTGACTAGGTGACAATGAGAACGTGAAGTGGCTGAGAGGTGAGAGAAGCCATGAACAAGGCAAAGAGTGCTCGAGTATGTGTAGCAGGCGGTTCTGTTGGGAGGATGGGATCGTTACTCATTAGGGACAGAAATCATGGACGTCTTTTCATCAGGTAGTAGATAAATGATAGATGCACTGACAGTAGTTGGGGTTTACCAATAATATGAATTTGATTATCTAGGCAGCATGTATTCTGTCTGGAAAGTAGTTGGACTTTGAATGAAGATTGGAATAATGTAGAGTCGATTACATCGTTCAGTTACAAATAACTCCCAAGTGAGGCTTAAACTGGGGTAGTGTTGCATGAATTACTCTCTGCTTCACTGTAACAGCCAATCCTCCATTGATCCATTTAGACCTAGAAATGCCTCGGGTGTTGCAGGATCTGAGTTTGGGATGCCGTAGTCCCAACATAAAGTACAAGAGATCATCCTACGTCCCTGTCAACATTTAGAGCTTAAAAGAATCTCTACGCACTTCTCGCACAACATCCTACTAACGTACGGCCGCCAATGACACGTATGTGAGTTCTACTACGAGATTATTGGAGCATCTGAAGTACAGAAATTAATGGGAAAGAAAGGATAAATTCATGTACACAGTTAACTTTGGCGAGACTGATATGGTGTAGTGCATGCTACAAAAGCGGTTTTTTTTTTTTTTTTTTTTTTTTTTTTAACAGAACGCGACTCAAAATAGTCACGTAGTCCTGCTCTCTGATAGAGTCTAGGACTTCATTTTTCGATATATCCTTCCTCCCACAAACCAAGTCTGTGAAAGCCTGCATTGTAGAACTTTGTATAAATTAATAGGATTTTTATTTTTAACGAAGTGAGGTTTTATTTACCGTGTATGTCAGGCACAGGTAAGACACACAATTGGAACAACGTTTCGCACAATAGGTCGGCCTGTCATATTTTGGTGATTACATCCTGCTCCATTATTGCTCCCAATATTCACCGCCATTGTTTGTGCTTTTCGTATCAGCAGTATCAGCAGTTATGTACAGTATATATGTTGTATGTGATGACAATTAAAAAAAAAAGCATTTGATGTAGTCAAACCGCAGGTCACAATTAGCTTTGTGTGTGTAAACGCACGCACAAACACACATCAGCACGCACATCCGCAAGCACGCACGCACACACACACGCACGAATGCAGGCAAGCACACACTCACCTACGCACGCACGCACACAGGCAAGCGACCCCCCCCACATACACACACACTTCCGTTATTATACACTTTAAATAAGTCAGGATACGCATTTTTTTTTCTTTTTTTATGCATGGAAGACTGAGCCAAAGGCCGGAAGCCAGTAAGATTGTTCCCTCCAAGAAAAAAAAAACATAAAGAAGATAAAAGAGAGAGAGTTTCATGAGCATTTCATTTCGAGATTCTTGGACATACTGTGTTTGAGAGACTGGAGACCATAAGCGGTAGGAAATACAGACAAAGGAAGACAATTCCAGAGTTGACGTGTTGCATACATGAAGAAATGAGAGGAATCGTTAACTCTTGCATTAGAGAACTGGACAGAAAGGAGATGAGAGTTGTTACTAGATGGGTGCTACGCGCCTGCCGTAGAGTTGGAGGGGTGCAAGCAGACAGTTCAGAGGAGCAGTGGCCGTTGATGTAACGATAGAAAATGAGATAAAGATGCAACAGTGCGGCGAAGAGGCAGATGTTGAAGGGAGCCTGTTAGAGGAGGAGAGTTAGTGAGATAAAAAGCCTCTGACTCCACCTTGTTGAGAACTGTATGTGGGGAGCCTCCCGACACCTGAGAGTTGTAGTTGTACTTGTTCCTATAATATCAGCGTGTACCAATGTCGGTATTATATTTTGCTACCGAAACAGGACGGTTTACATTTTCAATCCATCGTAGTGAAGGTCTTACATGTAGTCTTTATTCTCCTCTTCAGTACGATGATATCTACTCATTACTGCTAGCTACCGTCAGGTAGCAGCCGTGGCTCAGTGGGTTAGAGCGCTCCGCGCTGACCGAAGGGTCGGAGGATCGAATCCACCCAAGGGTCATTGGTAGACATCAGGAAGGGCATCCGGTCATAAAATGCTACACGCTCTAATCTAAAGTCCTCTACCCAGGGGCAACGCCTTAGCCCTTTGTGGATACCTGGCGTAAATAAAAAAAATAATAATAATAAAAAAAATAAAACTGCTAGTTACCGTTAGGTTATTTAATTCGTCTAAGAAAGAACTTATAGCAATGGAAGCAGTAAACCCTGTAGTCCTGAGAAGTAACTTATATTTAATTTTTACTATGCTGATGATTTATTCCAACTTCATGGGACACAACAATTCCTAGCTTTTCCTTCCTCGAACTGAGTCTAATAATAATGTTAAATGAAATAACCTGGTTGTTTTTTCAATTAAAATGGGAAAGATGTCACAATAGTAAAGTGATCAGTCCCTTTACAACGCTGAGGTGTTTTATATTAAAACTAAGTTAACATCGATCTATTTTATTCAAAGAAGGACCTCTAGTAGCAAACACTGTAAAATAACTCCTTTCAGAAACGTCAGTCCTAAGTTCTGTATAATCGTTGGGTAATTACTAGAAATTATCATCTTGTAAACGCATTTCGACATTTGAAAGACATATTGTTACTTAGTTCATCTAGACATGCGTGACTTGGTAATAAGTGATACATTCCTTCACGACTTATTTTCTCTTATTTTCATACTAGCCGCCTGGGAACACCAGATGCTGTTGGCATCCCTACGTGTCAAGTGGGGTTGGTGGAGGATTAGTGCCCCTCCCTGTAAAACAATTAACTCTAAGCCCTTGGCCACCCCGTCTGGGATACATGGCGTCTGGCAATGAATGAATGAATGAACATACAGTTTTACACAAAAAAGACCATTCGAACAGAATAGATTAATGAAAGCCCTATCCGGTCCATTCAGTTCCAAATCTCCTGAAGAAAAAGAATTATGTCTGGAAATAAGAAGAATTAAATGGAACAAGCCAGAAGGCGAGAATAGCCAGCTCTAAGCGAACCAAGTTTTGTCAGCGACTGGAAGTGAGTTTCGACACTAAATGCTATTTTTGTATGGTGGTACTCCAGTACAAGATTCCAGTCAAGAATCATGACCTTTGTTTAACAATCTTTGGAGCCTTGACATTTTGCGCAAGCATAGTCATGATTTAAGCATTTTTCACCGTTTTTGGATCTAATGACCTTTGACCCCTGACCTGGCCAATGTTGCACATACGTATAGAATAAAAAGCTCTAGTACTGGTCAGTGTCTACAAGCATGCCAACATTCATTCAATGCCATCGAGCAGCTGGGGAACTAGGGGGGCATACTGTATCTGAAAACCGGTACTGGTTGCAAGGGATGCTGAGGCTAGTCTTCGCAGGGTTGCCACTTGAAAACTAGAGAAACGGGAAAAATGGACAGAACACATCCGATAAGGAATGACCTCAAGACTACGTCTAAAGAAGTCAGAACTTTTTACGCCCATTAATAATGCTTATACAACTTATAACGCGAAAAGTACGAAGAAAACGGTTTTTCGGCCGTTATTAGGCAACGAATGGTTGCCTAGCAATCAAAACCTTGCGGATACAACTAGATCATGGGTTGGTCATTGTGACAAGGTTTGGTCGGAATCGGTTAATTATGAAAGGCAGAAATGCCTGTCACAATAAAAAGTAAGAATTTAAGAAAGAAAACGTGACAAGCAATAAGGGCTGCATGGAGCTGGTCAAAAGGCGTCTGTGGGTTGAGAGTGTTGACTCATTAATTGAAACATTCGAATTTAAGTGGTTTATTCGGGCTAACACCAAACAGGTTTGTTCCCCTGTGAGAAATTCAAGAAAACCATGTGTTTCAAGCCATCCTCTTCACTCTGGTGGCAAGTCTTATTGGTTTATTCCTGAAATCTCACGAGGACTTTATTCAGCTTATAAGAGACCTCTTGTAGAAAGCGAAGTTTCTGTCTAACTTCTCTCTTTCGGGAAATCTCTGTAATTCTGAATAAAATTGAAGATAACAGGAACTAAAAAGGTGATTGAAAAATACAATGGAAGCAATTTAGCTGTTTAATTCAGGCCAACACAAGACTCTCTGCTTTGACTGAGAGAAACTCAATCAGTCAAAACGCTGAAACGATGATATAGTCACGGGAAAAATTTCGCCTACTGTTCCTCTGCGTCTGCTTCATACTGATAGCTTGTGCGTCCGTCTCCTAACTGATGCATAATATCAAAGAGGATCATTTATGGGCAGAGAAACAAACCATGCCTTTCGCAGCTTGGGACATGAGCTATTAAAAAAAAAAAAAAAAGACAATAGAATAGAAAAAATGGAAAGGGGGGGGAATTTTGACCCCGAATTACTAATGTAGGGAGATTTATTTCAGTAAGGGGATTTAACTCATTTAGCCCGAGGGTGTCTTTTCCATGTTATACCTGCTACCAGTTTATTTTGTTCAGCTTTCGGGAGATCTTTCATAGTGAAGATATTTATTCCCATCACTTTCTTGATGTGTGTTTTAAATTCATTCTCGATGCTGCCTCCCTAATTTTAATCTATTTTGGAAGGTGTTGTGAAGTGATTAATGAGAGAATAGACTACTATCAAAAGTTGAATGTAATAATCAAACCTAATTAGGAAAAGGTTAAGAGGAAATCAGTCGATGAAGACATTAAAAAATACTGGATACTGACTGGCTATCTCTTAGATCTATGAATTCTCTCATATTTTTAGGTAAGGCATGTGAAACAAGTTCAGCAGCAAAGATATGCTAATTACTCTTAAACTAACTAATTTTCGAAGCTCTTGCTTAAGATGCATGAGAAAGCAGCCACGTGGGAGGGTGAACGCGGCCCGGCAGACGCTTTGATTACAACTCAAACCGAGAAAGCAAGAAACCAGGGCGAATTCGGCGTCTGGAAGGGTTTTTTCTTTTTCTTTTCTTTTTTTTTTTTACTCACTAAGGATAATCATGCATTAAAAATGTAATAAGTCAGATAATAAGCATTTTTATAGAATACTGTTTTACAGCCATACGTACAGCATCTTACAAATAATGCTAACTCCATATGAGGTTCTGAAAAACAGGCATTGCTATTTGTAGAAGAGAGAACATCCCCAGATGAAGACCTGTCCACCTGTGTCTCACTAACAATGTTTGGAAACGAGATGTTTCACTTTCGTACATTTTGGCGACTTCAGCCAAGACACGACACACCACATTATACCGCACCAACACGGCACCACACACCGCTCTTATACCATACCACAGAAACTCACTCTTCCACACAACTGCATCAAGGACATTAACCAATGGGTTTGATGCTTCCATGTCTAGTATTTACCTATTTGTCTTCCTAAGATTCCGTATATATGTTTCAGAAATGTATATATGGTACAGACACACACAAAAATAGGTTCTGGACTACCTAGGTTCCCCATAACTCACCCCCATCCAACCCCCCCCCCCCCCAGAAAACCCCGTGAAGAACTAAGCAGCATGGGAGTTTCGATCACCTTCTATCCATCTACATTTCTGTCAGAGAGGATGTCGTAGATAGGGTTTCACACGCAAAGAAGACCTGTTATTGAAAGTTCGAATATTACTAGACAAGAAGAACAATATCATCACAAATTGTTCTTCATTCTGATTAATAAAACTGTCAACTACGAGCTTAACACTGAACAACAGGCCTCTCGGATTGAAACCCTAGCTGCGGCTCCCCTTCAGACCGAGGTAAAATTAGGTGATTCGTAACATCATCAGTGTATACTCGGCATAGAAAGTACCCGAACACCAGGCACAATCGCTTCTGAATGAGCACCAAATGAATACTATTTTTTTTCTTATTAGATTGTTTCGTTTTAGTTTCGCAGGAAGGATAAGGAAGGGAGAGTGCAGAACCTTTCCATACCCCGCGTACTGTACTTCCTGAAATTTAAATATGAGTTGGGGAAATAGTTGATTGAAATTATTTTGGTGAATAAGGGTCCTGCTCTATTATCCCTCCTTTTACAGTCAATCTAAATGCTGAACCATGATGTGTTATGTGAGGTTAACCTTGACAACAGACTCCAATTCAATGGGATAACAGGAGGAAAGGTATCACTGCTTTTCATGCAATAATAAAACTAAACCAACTGCAAAGACTGATGAGAAATCTTCAAATAGAAAATGAGAATCAACTGTAATTAATTTTTTTATCATTATAATACTGCATATGGCAGATTCATATTCCACTTGCAAATAGAAAGCACCCAGAGAGCGCATACCTCCGCCAATGCCGTTGCTATTAAAAAGTATCCGAATCCGGATACGTGGATATAGGATCCGGATCCAGATCAACCCACAAATTTAATCAGTTGTTTCTTGGTCCACGGCCCACCTTTCCACAAAAATTTATCGAAATTAACTGAGAACTTTTGGAAACGGTGTGCAGGATACTCCAGATTCTTATCCGCCCCCAAATTTAATAATTTCTTCCTTAGCCCATCACCCACCCTTCTACAAAAATTCATCAAAATCCGTCCATAACTTTTCGAGTAAAGTTGCACACAGATAGAGAGACAAACAAACAAACAGGAAAACAAACAAACTAACAATCGCCGGCAAAAACAACGTCATTGGCTGAGGTAATGAATATATTAGTAACACACAAGACAAATATTAATTTAGTTTAGTATAGTCCATTATATTTTTATTATTTCGGCCACGGGCGCTTTTTACCCGTCCCCGCCCTGGAGGGGCTTGGGGACAGGTATTGTTTTCGCTCAGTGTTTCTGTCTGTTTGTTTGTTTGTTTGTCAGTGTGTCTGTTAACAACTTTACGCGAAAATTACTGGTGTGATTTTGACTAAAAATACAAGGATCATGGGCTATGACCTTCTGATCACCTGATTAAATTTTGGGCCAAATCGAGGCAAGGCCCAGGTTGCAGGCCCAAAAAAATGTGAAAAAAGGGAACGGGTAAAAACCGTTTTTTCGTCATAACTCCTTTCAAATTCGTCATATCGACATGAAACCAAAATCTAAAGGAGCATCTTTCAAAAATGCATCGTATAACATGCCTCATCACATCAGGGGGGGGCACCTCCCAGTCATTTTGGTCTGGCTTAAGATTTCAAATGGGCATAAAATCGTCAATTTTCACCCGATTTACTCCAAATCTGATGTGATATTTTTGACTAGTTACCCTGTTATGCTTATACGTCAGTACTAAAGTGGCTTCCGGGGACGGGTTTGCTGTGCCTTAGCACCGCTTCTTGTCTTATATTTAGATTTCTAAAGGCTCTTGTAGCAAGGAGATTAATAATAGCTCCATTAAACACTTCACTATAAATTTTCCCCTAAGCATGATATAACCGTCTGGAAGCAGCAGGGAAAATAAATCAACGTTCTGACTGCATTAAAGTGTAAAAAGTAAACAAAATAATAAGGAAGAGGTGCTAAAAAATATCTTAAGTTCATGAGGTTCCAGCCTAGAGTGATAGTGCTGGAAGTACAGGAATGTTATTAATACTGAGTACGCGAACGTGTATGCAAGCGTCCAATTCATGACGGTCAATTTTACTCTTCGACTGAAGTGAACATCTATGAACAGAATAAAATCGTCTGCCACTGCCTGGAACAGGAGACGAAGTTCTACATCGTTGACCAGATCGTTAATCGTGACATTCGTACATGCAAACTATCCCAGGTATTTCGCAGTTAGAGCGTGTGAGGAATGAGCTATGGATAGATTGCATTCCACTGCACATGGCGCAATCTGCAACGAGTCAGAAAAGCCAGTCTAGTTTTTTTTTCATTTTTTTTTTCATCATAACTGAGAAAACTGGTGGGTTTGCCTTCCCCTTTGTGCGCTCAGTTTAACTCCAAGTGTACTAAGTCATACTTAGATTAAACTCCTTAACTACAATTACACAGAATTTAGTTATCCTTGCTCCTTCTAGTCAATTTCCTTTAGCTAAGGAATGGCTCTTAGTCGTGAAGAGATTGCTGTTGGCAATTTAACCGTTGCTGGTCAAAAATTCTTTCAGCATCATCACATCAGGCGAGGTATTTTTTTATTCTTAATGTCACCAAGACACGATTTTCTTAGGCACTGGAGAGCACACTTACGGTGAAGGGGCCGATGAAGGCTATATCTGCTCTTGCCTATGCACATTATTTCTCAAGATGAATAATTTTGTGAGGGAAACAACAGTAAAATTAAAATCCCTTTCTCTGGCTGAAGGGTTTAAGCCGCATAAACGTGTCTGAAAGCAACACCAATGAAATGGAAATACTCTATTGAGGTATCATTTATGAGCAAATGTAAGAATTTCCCAGAATTAGCTTCCGATAAAGTACCCCAGTACAAGCAAAACATAAGATCCCTTTTTTTCTCGTCCATGTACAACAAGCTAGAGGGCACACTCGAATCGATCTCAGTCTTAATCATAGCTAAGTTCAAGGCCCAACAAAATGCGTGTCTTTAAGTTATTACTTTTGGTGTCTGGTCTTTCGGTGATTCCATGCCTTCTCTCTCTCTCTCTCTCTCTCTCTCTCTCTCTCTCTCTCTCTCTCTCTCTCTCTCTCTCTCTCTCTCTCTCTCTCTCTCTCTCATTTTTACACTTTATTGACTACAAAATCACCATAAAGGTCTGAATCAATAATATGGGAAAGGTGTTTCAAGGTGCCAGGGCCTGGTACAATCACAGTAAATGTTTGGACAGTCAGCCCAGGGAAAATGTACTGAAGGTAAAACAAACATTATTAAGAAGAACGATAATATGAACACTAAGGAGAGAGAGAGAGAGAGAGAGAGAGAGAGAGAGAGAGAGAGAGAGAGAGAGAGAGAGAGAGAGAGAGAGAGAGAGAGAGAGAGAGCTGCAGGTAATTTAAAAAAAAAAAAAGCTTCATCTGACTGTAGGGGTTAATGATAGCTGCCGTGGTGATCCAGGAGTGTGACAAGCCCAACAAATCTGAAAGCCCTCGTAATCTCCGGAATTGCTGTCCTAATTAGTCGAGAAATATTACAGCATATTTCATGGGTATTGTGCCGAGGATCAGTGTGTGTGTGTGTGTGTGTGTGTGTGTGTGTGTGTGTGTGTGTGTGTGTGTGTGTGTGAGAGAGAGAGAGAGAGAGAGAGAGAGAGAGAGAGAGAGAGCCTTGTCATTTATCATATATGGATAACACTTCCAGTCTCAAATTTCATAAGTTATTCCCACCATTGATTTGTTAGCCATTTTTATTCTTGGGACCATCAATGATTTGTGTTCGTCATAGGAGAAACTTTTGAATTGGAGGGGTTAGATACAGGATCCACTGACCTCTTCACTACTAAGGTGTTTTCTTAATCGGAGTAAAAACTTCTATTAGCAGCGGGAAAAAAAAAATGAAATGAAGTTATCTGATACAGGAGGTTGACCTTTTTTGCTGCGATTTATGTACTTTGCGTCTTACTCTGAATTTGTTGTCACTCCTGCAGATGAAGTTTGTGTTCTTTATGGCTTAGGTGGATTGCAGATGAAGTTTGTGTTCTCTATGGCTTATGTGGACAGCAGATGAAGCTTGTGTTCTATATGGCTTACGTGGAAAATTTTCGTAACTGTAAGGTGCAAACGGGTCTGGAGCGCTAGTGAATTGGTGTTTTTTATTATTAATTTTCCAGATGATTATTATTATTGTTATTATAATAATAATAATTATTATTACTATTACTATTATTAATCCCAAACTACTTTATGTGGCGTAGGAATGCCATGCAGCAGCCCCAGAAAATTTCTCTCAGTTTCATTCTTTGGGTCTCCTGATGGTTTTGTTCAGCATGGGATTGATTTTTTTTTTCCAAACACTGCCTTACTAAAGTCTGGGAATACAAGTCTTTCCTAAGCTGATTGAAATTGTCTGTAGTTGCAAAAGTGAACTTAAATGGAAGCAACAGAATTCATGGAGTTAAAGACCATCTAACTCAAACTTTAACCCCTTCCTTCCAGTGATGTTTTATGTTGATTTCTTCTTGTAATACTCTATGGTCTTGCTCAGCTTTGGAGAGGTACAGTCGGGGCCAGAATCTGTGTCTGAGAGTCTGTATTGGAGGAAGTACAATCAGGGTCTAAAGATGTCAGAGTCAATGACGGTAGAGGAGACCCACTTCCATTACCATTAACTTGACAAGTTCCGACTCCCACTGTACCTCAGTCTGGTTCAGTCATTGACCCCGACTTTCATTCCTGCAACACAGTTCCTGATTCCGATCGTTACCTTGTAGTGGAAGGATAAATGAAGGCTCTGTCTTACCAATACGAAAGGTATGTCCAAAAAGTAACAAAAGTCTGAAGATAATACACAATAGAAAGCCAAGTACGTCAATGGGTGCAAGATAAAACGATACTGACTGACCTTTCACTTAATTCTGTTGGACTATAAACAACTTCAATCGGCTCAGTATCGTTTGCCACTTTCAAAGGTTAATATAAGCGAATCTCCTCCGTTTTGTCTTGAATCTTACCTTAGCTGACATTGGCAACCCGAAATTCAGAGTAGGTTACCAACAGTCTACTGTGACATTCGTATTGATCATATAGAAATGAAAGGTACAAAAGAAACCTCAGAGCTTGCAGAATCAAAAGCCTAAGTCTTTTGTCCGGATAATTATATGAAAACTGAAGCAACAGCAAGTACCTAAAACATCTCAGCGTCAGCAGCCGATATTTGCATGCATAACTAAATAAAAACAGGAGAGACAACAGCACAGGTTGCCTCACAATAAACAAGCAAACTCATTAGCATAGATAATTGCATAAAACAGGAAAGACAATAGCTCAAGATCCCACATAATGAACAACCTTAGTTATTAACCTGGGTAATAAAGACTCGAGTGATTTTCAGGGGTAATTATATAAATACAGGAGGGTACTAAATTCATCTAGGTTTATTTTTCCCCTCAGGCTTAATGCGTCCTTGTTTTTCGTCTTGCCTCACAAAAAACACCTGGTTAATGCCCTAATTACCCCGAGACAGCCAAGCAGAGAAAAATATCTCTGTAAAAATCAACGTCGCGAAGGACGTAGTGGGAGCGATATAATTTTCACAGTTTGTTTCCCGATACAGTGTAGAGAGTTTAAAAATGTTGATGTTGTGGGTCTAGCATCAAACTACCACGGCACAACTACACCGTCTGTAATGAAAGATGGCGAGGCGATCGAGTGGCTAAATAATAAGGTTACTGCGGAAGATGACTGGATGACTGGAAGATGGGTGGTGGTTGAGAACATTTTCATGATCCAAAGAAATTTTGGGCAAAACAGTGAAGGAAACTCACAGGACGAGGTAGGTCCCTCTCAATCTCTCTCTTTTACTCAGACACCCACTTAAAAACTCACTCACACACACACACACACACACACTCACTAGCATGCTTAACATTTACACCAACACTTATGAAGGAAGAGCTGAAATAATCACATTATCTCTCTAACGGATCTGCTGGACTGGTGTGTGCTTATGCTTATCAGGTGTGGGTTCACGTTGGTGTCTCATCTCACTGGGACAAGCAAAACAGACAAACCGTGAAATTAAATGACTGTTGAGTATGATCAAAAGAGATGAGAAAGTTCCCAATTGCCGTTTTGATTATAAAATGTATGGATGCCTATAAAAATTTATATATATATATATATATATATATATATATATATATATATATATATATATATATATATATATAAAGGCTCACATTATCGCCTGTCGACTGCAAGAGGGCTAGTGAGCAAGATAATTAATATTTACCAAGTCAAATTTTCACCCAGAACAAGACTCTCAGTACTCGACCATACCTCTAGAACTGCAACTGAACTACTGAATGAAGAGGGATAAGTCGGAAACTAACATTTCGAGGAGAGTCTCTCTGGTGCGGGAAAGAATCAAGCTAGTCCTGATCTGGGTGCAAAAACCAATGCAGCACCGGCTTTTCTGTGAACTGCTAAATAAAAAAAAAAAAAAAAGAGAGAGAGTGTTTGTGTGTGTGTAGATTGGAAATAATGTGCAATTGTATGAAAGCGACTGAGGAAGCTAGGTTGGAAGCATATGGCTTGAGTGAAACAAAAGTGAAAGGATGTTGTGATGTAAATTTGGTGGAATGACGCCTACGGGAATGAATGGGTAAAAGGAGGGTTTGCGTGTAGTGGTTGACGGGAATTGGAAAGGGTGAAAGATATGGGTAGGTGGGAGCAAGAACTTTATGGTTGAGGTTAAAAATGCGTACATAACTCGGCTGTTTCTGTGTGTCCTAACTAATGACAGAGAGATATATCAGAATCCACACTCCAACCTGCACACGCATGCACGCACACGAACACGCACGCTTCTGGACAGAGCTGAAGGAAATGGTGAGAAAGCGGTGGCAACCCGATATTTGGGATGGAGTGAGTATACTGGATTGGTTATAAATATTTCTTATGTCAGCTTGGTGAGCAAGGTAGGGTTTTGAGAAATTGGAACAAAGATATTCATATGGCGCGATATAAGAGGAAAAGCTGTAGCGAGGTGTCTAAGTGTTGTTTGGTTTTATTAGTCTGCTCAGTGTAGGCTACAAAGAAAATGTTTGGTAGATCTGTAGTCGAAAGGGTGAGGGACCGTCAAAAGGTTAGATGGCGTACTGCTGATATTTTGGGAGAGCGCAGTGCTGTTATTTAGAAGCAAGAAAATCTACTGGAGCAGCCTAGTCATACAGACACACCGTCTTATTTCGGATGTAAGGTGTTGCAATCCCGTAGACTTTAAGACACCTTACAGTACAGCCTTGGTCCTACACCTGTCCAGTAATAATGTTATTGTGTCACTGATATCGATGGTTGTGGGTCATATACATAGGGCACCAAGAAAAAGGTTCAGGAGACACCACCGACTTGTACGATGCTGCAGTTCAGCATCTCTTTTTGTCTCTGTAAAACAATAAATAAATAAATAAATAGATAAATAAAAAAATTAGTATTGTTCTGGTAATCGGCGGCATATCATCGCAGCTTTGCTCAAATTATTTTCCAACAAACCAGATATCCTGGAATGCTTCCCGCAGAGTCTGGATACAATTTGCCCACTTGATTTTGAGACATTATAGCAACACACACACACACACACACACACACACACACACACACACACACACACACACACACACACACACACACACACACACACACACACACACACACACACACACACACACTGGCACACAGACTCGTACACAGACAGAGGAGATTATTGCCTCGCTACGCGGACGATAATTAGATCAAGTGTGGTTAAGTTCGGTAAGGTCAGGCCAGGTTAAGTTTGGGTAGATGAAGTTAGGTGGGTTGGGTTAGGTGCGGTTAGGTTAATTCATTTTAGCGTAGATGCAGTAAAAGCCTGAGATAGGAGCTGGATCATGTCCCCCACCTAGTTATTTACCGAATGCATAATAAAGCGTCTGCGACGGGTACTTATGGAAGAGAAAGCTCTTATAACTGATTAATACTGAACATTAATAATTCGGTGTCCGTTAGCTATGTGTATTTCCAAAAAAAAGTCGTTTTCCTTATTCTAGCAACATAATGTAGCTTAACCTAAGTCTGTCACAAGCCGACCTAATTTATGTCCATTAGAAACCCATCGTGAAAAAAAACAAAAAAAAACAGAGAGAGAAAAAACGAAACGAATTATGGAGAAAGAAGAAGATGAAGAAGAAGGAAACGCATAAACAATGCACTACATTTAAGGGAGGCATTTTATTTGTAGATGTATGAGAGTTGGACGGTGAGTGACGTTTACCGTAATGGTAAAAAACATAGAAAACGAAACAAACCACACACACACACACACACACACACACACACACACACACATCTTGAGAGAGAGAGAGAGAGAGAAAGAGTGAGAGAGAGAGAGAGAGAGAGAGGATACGCAGGACTTGAGTAATTAGGAGGACTGCTGGGCCTTGATAGCAGGCTGTGAAGCCTATGCCCAGAGTCGGGCACATAAAAAAAAAATGCAGTTTAATTACTGTAAGTCAAAGGTGATTAACGCTACATTTTCCCTAGACTTCTAGACTCCCGCTTACTTTTCCAGGCTATGAATATCTCTTAGAAATACTGTGGCACTAAAAAAAAAATATAATCATAACCACTAAACTCAGCATCAAACTGGTCAAGGAAAACTAATCATATTAAGGAAATTCCAAGATTATGTAACATAGAGTCCCTAGGCAATGTACATAATACCAGATAGATTTAAAACCTACAGCCAAATTTCTATATACAGCCTAACCTAATCGAATCTTGTGTAAAGAGAGTTTCACTCTTTAGTAATTTTACACACTGTCAGTTACTGAGCACAAAAAAATATTGCTTCTCAGGACACCTGCACTTAGCAGATGCAGAATTCATTGCTTGTTAGAAAAAAGGTGTGTAGCTTCCGATAACCGTTTTAAAGTCCACTGAGGTCAGATGTTGCCTACGGTTGTTGAAAACTTACAAGAAAGCCAGAATTGCTGATGTCATCTCACACAGATTTTTTTTTTTTTTTTTTTTTTTATGTGTTCGACACTGGGCATAGGCTTCACAGCCTGCTCTCAAGGCCCAGTAGTCATCCTACATCCCATACACCTCTCTACATGTCACATTTATTCCTTCCTCATGAAGAATTTCTCTGTACCAGAACATTTTGATCATAGAAGCTATAAATATGTGACATCGACAAAGTTATCAGTACTGGATGATTTATGAAGTACTGTACTTCAATCTGGTGACTTAAAAAAAATATTTTCGGTACAGTCATATATATATATATATATATATATATATATATATATATATACACCCACACACCTGCGTGCAGACATTTTTGAACTAGTGAAGTTGTAGAAATGATTAGTCCTTTTTACTCAAGAGATCTGTCAGATACTTGAAGAAAATCGTCTTTATGACGTAAGGATAAGCAAGACAAAGACTTCATTGTTAAGAAGTGAATCTCGCGCCTTTATGAAGTAACTACGGTTCAGTAATAGCGTGGCTATGAATTCAGTTGTTTCAAACATGAAAAATAATGTGTATAACGATAAGAAAAATCCATCCACCTTTTACTATACGACATCTTAATCACCTTCGTAGCATTGGTCTAATTGAAAGAAAATATACCTTCAAATTTAAGTATGGGATTTGCTTCAGCACGGATGAGTTTGTAATGACTGACAATTGTTATTATCTTGTGTGCCGCTAAACATGATTAGTTGTGGACAATTGCTTCCGACTATGCAATTCTGCTCCCTCTGGAGTTTTCCCTTACTGCAAGACACCAGGCACATGAGAGAACAGAACCTTTAATTTGCTCTGTCCATTATTCCATCAGCAACCATTTTCACAGGGTATACTCCCACAGACTTTCCACCCTCACTCCATCACCGCCATTCCAAAGCACGTCACTTTTTTTTTTTTTAACGCCTCTTTTTTATTCCTCTGGCATACATTCACTGAAAACAATTTATGAACACCACACTCATACTATAGACTCTGTAATACCTAATTTTCAAAGGATATAATTTTCAGCCAAGTCCCACCGCTCACCAGCATTCCAGACAATCTCATCAGTTCCTTTGATCACCTGGCCTATTTCATGGCGCAACGCTAGTTCGCGGCAGATGAACGCGTTTGTCATCAGAGAGCGCAGATGCGTTTCGTGCTGAGGACCCTGAGCTATGAGTTTACATTTTGACCCAGGAGGTGACAGCGCATTCAATTCTCTTAAGTGTGCAGTACTTTTGGATGCAATAAGTGTCAGAGTTAAATAAAGTTGTTCAGCGTATGTTGGAATAAAATAAGATGCTCTTAATTCCCAGCCACAACGGTCAGTTCGGGGTAGAACTTAACCTAATGCTCTAGCTTTTTCTTTAATGTAGTATTATCATCTAACATCAGTCAAAATAAGTGTTTGGTAATTCACAGCCAAAGCATTGACACTCATTACAACTAACCAATACATTATGAATACTTTCTAGCTACAAACATTGTGAGTACTGTTTGCGGTATAGAGCGGGATATGTAACTCTGAATCTCCTCCAGTCCAAACTACTCCCTTGTGTCACGAGGTTTTTAAAGTATAAGCAATATTAAAGGATAATTTTCGATAATACTGAGAGCAGGACAATGAATTGTCTTGTGAAAATCAAGCAATGATTACTTTATTCTAGCTTGCTTCGCCGATTCTCTAAGGACGAGAATTTATAAATTTTCTCAATAGCACACAGCAGAGACTAATTCCTCACAATTGCTGTTTGTTAGTAATGTTAGCCTCTGGAGAAAGTGACTTCACCCCTGACAATCAATAACCAATGCTATTAATGATAACAGATTCTTGCTGATGCATTAACTCCTGGTTGCACAACGGATTTTAGTTAATAAAAAAGACTGGCCTAAGTACCAGTCATGAATAGCAAAGCGTTTATGCAAGCTAGGAGCTGAAACTAGAATAAGCTTAATATGGAAAATAAAACACGAGTTTACATTACATTAAGATCGAGAAAAAGAACTGTTAAATTTATTGATTACAAAGAAATAAATTTATGTTACTTTCAAAATAAATTCAAAGTAAGGAGATCGCACTCACTCGCTCAGTCAAAAGCTAAACTCTTAAACCTAGGAAAAAAACGAAAAGAAATACTGGTCAAAGAGTGGACTAAGCAGATGACTGGGCATCGCTGAGGAAGGACACTGCACTCACTAAGTCTCTCCCCAATCACACTAGGTGGAAATTCAGGAACTGGACAACGGCGGCACTGCTACGCTCTGGGCCCAACCTACTTTCACGGCGTACAAACCTTGATTGACTTCAAATCGTGGGAAAGAGGCAAGTGTTGTGGCCGCATTGCTAATGGCTAGAATGAGCGAAACACGCCCATAATAAATCGCTCAGGAGAAGTGCTAATGTCTCACACAAAGACGATCATTTATTGAAAAACTGCCTGAAAAACACTCCCGACCAGGTGAATACGTAGCGGTTAAACTGAGCGATAAACACTGGGATTCCATTAGAGTTTGCGGTTTCCCACGTAAATTGATGTCACGAGCAGACTCGTGACATGCCCCATCAAAAGTTGAAATTTTTTTTCTCAGGAAAAAAATTTCAATACACATACATATAAATCCTACTCAATCACACAAGATTCACACTGTGGTGTGTGTGTGCTATCCTGCTACAGGATAAAGTCACAGTCGCCAGTGAGCGAAAAAACCTCGTATTTACGTTAATAGAGGCAAGCTTGAGGGAAAAACTCCGTGACGACGGTGAAAAATCCTGTACTCAGGTCAAACTGATCGAAAAGTTCGCTACATTTACATTAACAACTAATTGTTATGTAGAGTAATGTATGTGATACACAGTGTAGGTGTGACAGTTGTGGTTTAACTGTACCTACGTGTAAAATCATGTAATACAAATTTATAGTAAATAATGACGATGAGGCAGAAGAGAAGGGGTGGCAGCATGCGACAGGGACGACCAGCTGATCTGCATGGCAATTCTGCACCCACCAGCTGCATCTGCAAAAGGAATTAAGGTGGAGCATCAAAAGTGTCATTTCTCTCTCTCTGCCTAGCAATCAGTACTTATGTCATTATTAACCAGGAAACGCAATTCTTGAATTCACAAATTTCTTAGAACCCTTATAGTTTACTGGATAACGCTTATTAACTAGGAAACGTGCCAGTTCTTGAATTGCTCAAATCTCTTAGAACAGGCAGTTTACTAGTTAACCTAACATTATTAACCAGGAAACGTGCCAGTTCTTGAATTGCTCAAATCTCTTAGAACGGGCAGTTTACTGGTTAACCTAACACTACACTTACGACTAATAACAGGAAGCTGAAAATCCCTATGCAATCTCGAGCAGGTCACATTTTAACACCCACCATGGGTGTGAACACTCATGTGGATATTGTGCATTCTTCGGGAATCCTCAGAGAGCCCTACAGCTCGAGACATTCCACAAGGTAATTCATACACAGCCTCAGACTGTCTCTGCGGAGTTCTCAAACGTCCCCCTTAACTTACAGTACATATGTATGTACAGGCCCTGGACATACTGTGTCCTGTGGGGCCAACGGGTGAGACGTCAGGTCTACACTTTTAACTGGGAACCAGGCTAGTCCTTGGATTACTCAAAAATCTGAGGATGCCTATCTTACGGAACCCAACATGCAACAGTTGCCCGTATTAGTTATCAGTTAGTAGGCGAGACATCGGGTCTGCACCCACATTACCAATGCCCTCTCTTTCAACTGCTTCAGAGATTATGGGTGTGGGTTCAAACGGCACAGGAAGGACATGTCCCTGATCAGTGGTACGTAGACACACATTGCAGGAACGCACAAAAGTATCTATGTCTCGTCCCATCCCTGGCCAGAAAAAGTCAGTCGGATACAGCCCTGGGTCTTCCTTTTGCCCATGTGACCTCCTGAGGCTGAACAATGACCCCATTCTAACATTGCTTGGCGGTACTTGGTGAGAACGACAAACTGCAGTCGAACCTCACCCTCGGGTGTTCGTGACTCACGGTACAGCCGTCCTTGTTTGCGAAGGAACTTGGCTTGACCTCCCCGTGAATACTTAATCACTCTACTCTTTTGTTTCTTTCGCACGGCAGCAAGTGTTAGGTCAGAATGTTGTTCTTGAACAACAGTTTGGCTACACATCAGATCTTGTGGCGATTCAATGGTCACAGGGGTGACACAGTTTGGAGCCTCAGCGATGGCTCGTGTTACTGCGGCCGAAGTCTGAGTAGCATCATCTTCGGTGCAACTATGCTTGGCACTGGGAGTATTGCCTATGATAAGGTCAAATAAAGGTTCTGGCATGACAACTGCGACTGTCGTACCAGTGCAAAATGGAGATGCCACCTGGATACATGCCTCAGGGAACAATCTGACTGATCCATCAATAAGGTTAACATGGATCTGTCGACCTGTGTACTGCTCAGGCCGAACTAGACTCTGCTTGACAGAACAACCTGAGGATCCATTTTCTCTCAGGACCTTCACAGGAATGCCTCCCAGAAACCCTGGCTGAACAAGGAAGGCACTGTCACCTGTGGGAGAGCCTGTGGAGGAAGCAGCTAGCCACTGATTAGGCTGCTGAATAAATGATGCGGCAAACATGGTGCCCTGTGAACTAGATACTTGAGGGGTCGTACTCACTGCCTGGGGAGATGGAGCATTGGCCATCTGTGGAGGGGGGTTCACTGTCCCCGTGGGACTAGTGAACTGTGGGGAAGTATCCGTACTGCTAGGGACAACACTGCCATGCTGCAGCTGAGGAACGAAGGCTGCGTTCGCCTCCTGCCTCCTATTCAATTGAGCTGGTGCTGAAAAGGACAGTCCCGATGGTCGGTTGCGTGGCTGATACTGCTGCTGGTTAGGGTACTTGTTGTACCTCTTCCATTCAGGTTTCTGAGTGTTTTGTCCCTGGTCCTTCCACTGCGGTTTTGGACCTTGGCCATTATTCTGAGAATGGCCTTGTTGCTGGGGTTCAGTCTGAGACAGTTTCCCAGATTTATCAGGTTTCCTATTCCAGGTATGCTGCTTGTAAGTTTGATACCCATATCCAGTAAAGAATGCGTCAGCCTTCTTCACCATTTGGCTGGCATCTCTTACCTGGCAGATCTTAAGCTGAGCCAGAAGTTCAGTAGGGCACGACTTTTCCAGCTGCGTGCACAGCATAAGGTCAATTATCCCCTCACGCGTGGAAGGAGTTTCATCTTTCTCCATCCACTCATCTAAGTAAGCAGTAAGCCGGTCAAGAAACTGAACGACTGTCTCTTTATCCTGTAAACGCGCCCTCATGAACTGACTCTTGGCGTCGTCAACTGTGAGACCGTACGCATTGACGAGTGTGGCCTTCATCATCTCATACGTGAGATTGTCTCCACGAATTCTGTGGAGAATATCGAGGGCAGGGCCCTCAAACAGGCTAAGAAACTGAAGCCACTTAGCTGCATCATCCAGCTGGTAAAGTTGAGCCATGTCTTCAAAACAAGCTATGTATGGCTCGATTTGCTCGCCTTCCTTGTATGGGGGAAGCTTGATGTGTGGGGTCGCCATAACATGTGCAGGGAGAACGCTCGTGGAGCTTGGGCCAGCTGCACCAGATGTGTCTGAAGCCAAGGAATCTCGTTTGAGCTTCAACATTTCAAATTCATGTTTTTCGCGTGCTTCTCGCTCAGCACGTTCATGTTCTCGTTGTTCACGCTCCTATTCACGTTCTCTCTCACGTTGTTCTCGCTCGTATTCGCGTTGTTCTTGCTCTTGTTCTAACTCGAATTCACGTTGTTTTCGCTCATGTTCACATTCTCTCTCACGTTCTTCACGCTGAATTCGATGCTCTTCACGAGCATCATTCTCGCGTTGCTGTTCGTAATTAAACCAAGAGAGGACAAAGTCCTTAATTTCAGTTGGGTCTGTAAGACCCATATCTTTGGCTTGCTGTACATAGACGCTGGTGGACATGATGCTAACTCAATCTAAGTAAACTAGCGACTCAGTACTGACTGCAATTTTTCCAGAGAAAGATGTCAATAATCGAGTATAAAGAATATAGGCACAGGTTAGTGGTGACCAGTTTTATCTAATTAAACTGGTAAAGAAAGAAAATTAAACAAACCACTGACTGTGAAACCTATTATGTAAATTAATAAAAACTATTCAATAATCACCAGTAAGGTGGTGCCTATAGACTTTAATGATAAATACCTAAGTATGAATGAGTAAGTATTATCTCATGAAAAGCTTTAGAGCTAGGAGTTAATATCCTGGCGAGGTCGCCAATTGTCACGGGGTTTTTAAAGTATAAGCAATATTAAAGGATAATTTTTGATAATACTGAGAGCAGGACAATGAATTGTCTTGTGAAAATCAAGCAATGATTACTTTATTCGCCGATTCTCTAAGGACGAGAATTTATAAACCTTCTCAACAGCACACAGCAGAGACTAATTCCTCACAATTGCTGTTTGTTAGTAATGTTAGCCTCTGGAGAAAGTGACTTCACCCCTGACAATCAATAACTGATGCTATTAATGATAACAGATTCTTGCTGATGCATTAACTCCTGGTTGCACAATGGATTTTAGTTAATAAAAAAGACTGGCCTAAGTACCAGTTATGAATAGCAAAGCGTTTATGCAAGCTAGGAGCTGCAACTGGAATAAGCTTAATATGGAAAATAAAACACGAGTTTACATTACATTAAGCTCGAGAAAAAGAACTGTTAAATTTATTGATTACAAAGAAATAAATTTACGTTACATTTCAAAATGAATTCAAAGTAAGGAGATCGCACTCACTCGCTCACTCAAAAGCTAAACTCTTAAACCTAGGAAAAAAACGAAAAGAAATACTGGTCAAAGAGTTGACTAAGCGGATGACTGGGCATCATTGAGGAAGGACATTGCACTCGCTAAGTCTCTCCCCAATCACACTAGGTGGAAATTCAGGAGCTGGACAACGGCGGCACTGCTACGCTCTGGGCCCAACCTGCTTTCACGGCGTACAAACCTTGACTGATTTCAAATCGTGGGAAAGAGGCAAGTGTTGTGGCCGCGTTGCTAATGGTTAGAATGAGCGAAACACGCCCATAATAAATCGCTCAGCGGAAGCACAAGACGATCATTTATGATATTGAAAAATTGCCTGAAAAACACTCCCGACCGGGTGAATATGTAGCGGTTAAACTGAACGATAAACACTGAGATTCCACTAGAGTTCGCGGTTTCCCACCGAAATTGATGTCACGAGCCGACTTGTGACACCTTGAGTCTATGAATTTTTCATCTTTTGTTTCTGCAGTTGTCTATACATGCATCTTAACACTCATAATAAGACGTTGTGTAGTTTCTATTTCTTTTTTTTTTTTTTTATGGAGGGCAGATAGCTAATATACACTACCAATACTATAAGGTGGCTTTTTTCCGCACGATAATCGCTACCACGATCACTGATGCACTGTGTAAAATGCTTATGAGGAATGGGGAAACACTAATCCGTGGAGTTTTACATACATTATTCTGAGAAGAGGTGTGGGTGGTAGATAATATTTTTAGGTTGTAACTCGCTTTGGCTAATGTATCTGTGCGTCGAATGCTGCTCTAGGTTTGAAAAGAAATAACCCTGGTTGCTAAGATGCGCTTTGTTGCACAACACACTCGTTTACAACTTTTAGTTTTGGAGTTATGACTGACGAAGATGGGAAGAAAAAAAAGAAAGAACAAATTCGATATTTATGCTACTCGATTTTGCAAATCCTACGTAGGTTATCGGGCTTTGTTAGTAGCAGTGCACTTGAATAGCATGAATATTTTGATTTGTATAGTTACAGCTGCACTTCACTAGCGTTCTGATGTGCATACCAATATACCTTATGTATTGGACATCATTTTAACCTACGCCATGCCTACAAAGAAGTTGCTACCCTGATAACTGATCATACAACACACTTCATCATCTCCCCAACTGTTACAGTAACTTCGCTACAACTGTCATAGCATCTTGCAATATTTTTCCCATGCATTCTCTACTATTTGCTGAAATGCAAATATATGACCCACACGCCTCCAGGAGCTACCTTCCTCATCATCACCACTCGCCTAGCTAGGCGATAATGCAATTCCCTGCATCTGTGTGTGTGTTTGTGAGCTTGACTGTTACCATAATGTCTCAAAATCAAGTGGGCATATTGTATCCAAACTTTGTGGGCAGTATCCCCCGATTTATGGCATGTTTGTAAAAAATTGTGGCGAAACTGCGATGATATGCTTCCAACTGCCGGAGGATTTTGTAAGAAAACTTCCCTGTAATAACTCTTTCTTTTAGCTTACCATTATTTACCATGATCTGTCTTACCCTTAACGAAGAGAACTGCCATTTAAAGGGGAACTATTAAAATTCTTCATAGGCTTGTTATACTCAATGACCTTCACCAACCTATACCTTTGACTTCAGGTATCTGAATGCTAGAGTAATATTTAACTTAGTAGGAGAAATAGCGAAATCCTAGGACTTTTTTTTGGCTTTTGGTGAAGCTGTTATGATATACTTTCGATTCCCAGAGGATAACTGATCTAGTTATTCAGTGATGGCGGTTGACACGCATCGTGAGTGAATTAATTCACTGTGTAATCTTTTGTTTAAGTACCCTGTCAATCACAAGTTATCTAGAGTACTCAACAAAGTCTTTCTGCAGTGTTTTTAGCACTTTCATTTTGACTATTAATTCTGTATGCAGTTAATTTTGTTCACACCACTATTACAACTTTGTCCATCCCAGCTTTCTCTTTCTGTCATATCGTGATTTTGTCAAGTATGAGATTTACGAGGACTGAATATATTGTGGATACCCTAAACTGATTTATTCAAGATGATGAAGAACGTCCTTTATTACCACGCATAAAATGACCATGAAAACCATGGTAAATCATACTGCTTACCTGATAAAGGACAAAAATAAATTACGATATTAATTATGCTACTGCATGAGACAGCATCCTCATAAAATAAAGCTTTACCTTCTTAATCAATCTAGTACGTGGTCCCTGGGCCTTGTGTGGGGAGGGTCCGGCGGGCGGTGAGTGGAGAGTGGTGTGTGTCCATTATGGCTGAGATGAGTCCCTGCCCACCACACCCTCCCTGTACAACACCCCTGCCCCCCGTCTCCCTCATCCCTTCCCCCAGCAATCACTTACCTTTCACATCCCCCTGCTCTCCTCTCCCTCACCCCTATCTCTGTCTACTTTACTCCTGTCTCCCTCTTCGTAAGTCCTGCCCCTCTCCCCCTCACCTCTGTGTCCCTCTTCCTCACTCCTGGTACTGTACCTCTCTCTCACCCGTCTCTCTCTCCTGACCACAGCACCTCTCTCCTATAACCTTACCTCCCTTCACTCTCATCCTTACTCTTCCTCACCCACTCCTCTGTCTCCTCATCACTCATACCCCGTCCCCTCCAATTCACTCCTACCCCCGGTCTCTCCACTTCCTCCATCATCCCCTCTACCTGCCCCCCTCCCATGTCCTTAATATGATCCCCTCCCTCCTCATCAGTGGCCAACATTCAGGCCACGACACAGCTTTTGCCTCTCTTGCTAAGTAATGGACTTTATACTGGTGAGAATTATGCTCTCACCAACCAGCTTACCACTATATTCTTCAAGTAGGAGATTAATGGGTAATTTTAAAGCAATTTCATGTGCTTTTCCAGACCCCTACATCACCGCACGCACACACACACACACACACACACACACACACACACACACACACACACACACACACACACACACACACACACACACACACACGCACGCACGCACGCACGCACGCACGCACGCACGCACGCACGCACGCACGCACGCACGCACGCACACACACACACACACACACACACACACACACACACACACACACACACACACACACACACACACACACACACACACACACACACACACACACACACACACACACACACACACGGATCCGCTAAATTAGGCTAACAAAGAAAAGATTCTATCCCAGCAAGATAGAAGCACTTAAAAACTCTAATGTAACCCAGTGGTATGGAAGAATCAACGAGATCTGTGGCCTCAACAGTCGGTCATGCTTGCTCCCTTGAACCAACAATCAAACCATCCCAGCAGCAGCTTAAATCATTAACACCCACTTTGCATCTGTCTGACAGCTCCTCCCTAGACCTGACCCCACCCTTCTCTCCGCCTGCCTTCCAGCTGCTGCACCTCCCCCACTCGTCGATAAACTTTATGTATATATACATAAAGCTGCAGACCTACCAGAACAAGAGATCAGTAACACGTCTCGATCTACCAATGAAGCTACTGAAACAGTTTGCACCAGAACTCGCTAAACTGCTATACTCCAACATCAATGCTCCATTCAATAGTTCAAGTCACCATCAACTTGGAAGAAATCCTATTCCAGTGCCTTAACCAAAGTTACCAAGCAACCCACTTTCAGCGACCTCCGCCCCGTCACCATTGCCCTGATTAACCATACGACAGTAGTCAACAAAGCAATGAAAATTGGTGTCAGAGCGAGTCTCATTCCCTTGCTTGTCGATTTTTTGAGCGACAAGAACGAGCTATTCGTCACGGGGGGGGGGGATATCTCCAGTTTCCAGTCCCTCAACTACCGTGTGCCACAGGGAACCAGGATAGGACCGCTCTGTTTCCTTGTCCTAATCAACGACACCCTCACCGACACCAACCTACGATGGAAATACGTTGACTCTGCCAACACCATAGCAGTCAGTAACCCCGACCCAGACTAACTCCGCAGCAAAATGTTAACAGTCTCCTGGATTGGACACAACATAATGATGTCGCCATCGACTACCACAAGACTGTCATCATGCAGTTCGACCTGGCCACTACTTCACCCCACCTTCTGCCTTAATATGGACGACCGTAGAGCTAGTCCAGACTATCAAGCTTCTCGGCATCACTTTGGACAGTAAACTACGCTGGGACCAACAATAAGTTTCCGTTCTTCAATCCGCCTCTCCCAGGCTCTACATGTAGTAAACACTCAAGTCTTTTGGTTTTCCCAAGGTGGAACTCCGCAACTTCTACCGCTCTTTCATACGTTTAAAATTGGCATATGCCTCACCAGGATGGTTGCCATGTCTCACTACAACACAGAAACAAGGATTCGAGGGTAACCAGAAGCGTGCAGTAAAGATCATTCTTGGTACGGCATATGTCAACTATACTGTACCACCGCATTTCAGACTCTCAGCTTAACAACCATCTCCGACACCCATCAAGCATACCTCCGCCAGTTTGGACTCAGCCTCCTGAACCACCCTCGTCACCGCAACCTGCTCCCCCTCCCTCCCCCTCCCTAACACCACCTCACGCCATCCGATCATTCTAAGATTAGCTCTACTCCCATCATTGTCTGTATGATCAACGAACACTAGCAAACAACGTCTCCACCATTTTTTTTTTCTCTTGCTCTTGTTTGTTCTTATTCCTTGAGTAAAGCTAGCATGGGTCAATTACTCCGTAAATTTTGCTCTTACATTTACTTTTGAGGCAGAACTCGCCTTTTACTAATGTAACTTTTTAATTCTTTTATGTCCATTTTCGGCCTTAGAGCTGTCTTCCTTTAAATAAACCAATTATTATTATTATTATTATTATTCTATCTATCTATCTATTGCCAGACGCCTCAATCCCGTTTGGGGTGGCCACAAACAAATCGCCTCCAAGTCGCCTTCTCCCCCGCCATTTCACTACCCTGCTCCCAACTCACACCCCCCTCTCTCATATACCTCTCCACCCCATCCCTCCATCTCATCCTCGGTCTCCCCCTCCCTCTTCCACCCTCCACCTCACTCACATACACTCTCTTCGTCAGTCTTTCACCCTCCATCCTCTCCACATGGCCAAACCACCTCAGTGTGTTCCTCACAATGCTTCCTATCACATCCACATCAACACCACAACGCTCCTTTATATCCTCATTCGTCAGCCTGTCTCTCCACGTGACTCCACAGGCTCCTCTTAAATAACTCATTTCCACTGCTCTCACTCTTGACTTGTGTCCTTCCAACAATGTCCAAGCTTCACTTCCGTACGTTAGAGTTGGTATCACAATACTGTCATGTAGTAACTTTTTTACTTCCATGCTCACTTCCCTGTTTCTTATCACTGCTTTCAAGGAACCAGCAACCTTTCTTCCCTGCTGTACCCTTTCAAGCACTTCACCCTCCAAACCTCCATCCTTACTCATCACACTACCCAAATACTTAAACGTACTCACATTTTCCAGTTCCTCACCATCCAACCTCGCTATACATTCACTGACTTCACCTCTCTCAAAGACCATCACTTTACTCTTCCCTACATTCACCTTTAGGTTCCGTTTCTTACACACTCTCTCAAACTCATCCACCAAGCCTTGCAGCTCCCCTTCATCTTCACTCAACAACACAGTATCATCTGCAGACAACAGTACAGGGAGTTTCCAAACACTATCCTCTCTCACCAGGGCCACTCCAACATCCACTACCCTACCTTGTACCTCTTTTATTACCCCATCCATGTACAGATTGAACAACCATGGAGACATGACACATCCCTGTTTCAAACCAACTTTCAAAGAGAAAAATTCACTTAGTTCACCATCCACACGCACTGCAGCCTTCGCACCATCGTACATACTCTTCACAGCATTCAACAACTTCCCATCTACTCCATATATTCTTAACACTTTCCACAATCCTTGTCTATCCACCCTGTCATATGCTTTCTCCAAATCCATGAAAGCCGCATACAACTTCTTTCCCTTCTCTAGAAACTTTTCCACTAAAGATCTAAGAATGAATATCTGATCTACACAACCTCTTCCCTTCCTAAAGCCTCCCTGTTCTTCTCCAACTAATTTCTCTGTTCTTTCTCTAACTCTGTCTATAAGTATCCTACCATACACTTTTCCTATTATACTAAGAAGACAAATGCCCCTATGATTACCACACACTTCTTTTTCCCCTTTTCCTTTGTACAAGGGAATAATTATACCTGACTTCCAATCCTCCGGGACTCTACCTTCCTCCCAGGCCAATCTGCACATCTTCCACATCCATTCTACTACTATCTCTCCCCCATGCTTCAGCATCTCACCACACACTCCATCAATTCCTGGGGCTTTCCCCGATTTAACTTTCTTCATTGCTTCCACAACCTCTATCCTACTGATTTCTTCCTGTCTTCTCACCTCCCTCCTTCTCCCAGCCATTCCCCAGCCACTTATACTCGCATTATTACTATTATTATTATTATTATTTTTATAATTATTATTATTTCACACACAAACACACACACATACATAACACACACACACACACACACACACACACACACACATACAGACATGCACAAATATACACACATACAGAGAGAGAGAGAGAGAGAGAGAGAGAGAGAATTTAACTTATAGGACTGAGATAATTCTCTTATTGTCTCTTCAGTGATTATACTCAGCTTTGTTTTAAATGTACATTTACCTTGTGTACACATCACCTAGGGTATATTATTTCACTCACTGATGTGTGTGTGTGTGTGTGTGTGTGTGTGTGTGTGTGTGTGTGTTACCATACTCGCTAGTTATTAAAATGTGACCAAAAGTAACTCTTGTCGCGATGCAGAGAATGAGAGTAATTTCCTTTTCTTGCAACTTATGATACTCATGAATACCAAAGGTACTTATGATATGAACACTTAGACTTCGCTCTTCAGAAAAACACACTGAGTATATTGTATAACACAGTTGTTCCCAGGCTAGGGTACACTTAGCCCCAGGGGATGCACGGAACTCGGGCTGGGGTACTCAAACAGCCTTCACATATTTGGATAATTTGTGTCTGGAGCCCTGTGTTTACTTGTCTCTTTTTTTCTTTAACATAAGTTTAGAAATCACATTGACGTTTTCATTTTGAAGGCTTGTTAAATATTTAGTACTGGTTAATGATGATGATTTTATATAACTAAAGAAATTCCTCCATCATAAAACAGGTTCACTGAAGATGTACATGTATGCATATAGATAGATAGATAGATAGATAGATAGATAGATAGATAGATAATAGATATTAGATAGACAGATAGATAAACAGATAGATAGATAAGTAGACATAGATAGATAGATAGATAATATATATTAGATAGATAGATAGATAGATGGATAGATGGATGGATGGATGGATAGATAGATAGATAGATAGATTCCAGCACCTTCTGCTCAAAAAAATATCCTCACCATATACAGTATGCCGAAAAAAAAAATAGCCAAAACTATGTCATCGATTAAAGATGCAGATAATTACTGCACCATAAATCATAATGCTCATAACGACAAAGATCTCTGTAGCCAGGTATTCCATTAGCATAGTATAATGATTACTACTCATGTCTTGTCCTCAGTCACAAGTAATGAGGGTGACTGGCAACTCTCTGGCAAGTTATATACTCCTTCTCTGACTAGAAATGAGATTGATTTTATTTGATGCAAGAAAAATGGAACCAAAGACCAGTAGCCCTCAAAACTGCTCTCTTCTAGAAGGAAAACAAAAGAAGATAAGACAAAGTCATCTTCAAAATCCACTCATTCCACGAAGCCTGGACACACTGCGTTTGAAAGACTGGAGATCATAGGCAGTAGGAAATACGGATAGAAGGAGACAGTTCCAGAGTTCAACTGTTGAATACATGATGAACTGTGAGTAACGGTTAATTCTTGCATTAGAGAGTTGGGCAGAAAAAGGATGAGAGTTTGTTGCTAGTCGGGTGCTACTCTCCCGCCAAAGTGGTGGAGGAATGCAAACAGACAGTTCAGAGGAGCGGCGACCACTGAAGTAGCGACAGAAAAGAGATAAAGATGCAACAGTGCGGCGAAAAGACAGACGTTGAAGGGAGTCAGTAAGAGGAGGAGACTTAATCAGACGAAAGCCATTGATTCCACCTTGGTGAGAAGAGCTGCATGTGAAGAGCCTTCCCACACACGAGAGTCGTTCTCTACGCAGGGGCAAATAAAACCCGTGTATAAAGTCAACAATTGTACAGGGATAAAAAAAAAAAAAAAAAAAAAAAAAAAAAAAGGCACGGAGCACACCTAATCTCATGGAAGCAAGTTTTATAAGAGAAGCAATATGATCTTTCCAAGATATATCCTGCGAGAATGAAGCCCCTTGGATGTTTAAAGATGATGCAGGATTCAGTTGGATATTGTTAAAAATTTGTGAACACTCCAGTAGAAGATTTTGTAGGGTTAAAAGATGTAGGAACTGAGTTTTTGATGCATTAAAAACAAGATTTCTTTTACCTCTGTCAGAAATATGAGTCAAGTCAGATGTTAGGTGTGCCATAGCCTCAACCCTTGTTTGTTGAAGTAACTGCTGAGATGGGCGCTGCAGGGAACAAATGGACAGGTGAAGGGTGAAATCAACAGCGAATGAGTGGATAAGGTTTGATGTACAGCTCAGAAGGTCATTGATGAATAGAAGTAGCAGAGTTGGTTGCAGGACAGAGCCCTGAGGAACACCACTAATGATAGCTCTAGGAGAAAAAAGGTGGCCGTCTACAACGGCAGCTATAGAATGACCAGAAAGGAAGTTAGAGATGAAGGCAGTGATAGAAGGAATGAAACCGTAAGAGGGAAGTTTGCAAATTAAAGATTTATGTCATATTTGATCGAATGCATTTGAGATGTCAATTGCAGTGGGAAAGCTTTCGCCAAAGTCCTGAAACAAGGATGACAAGGAGTCTGAAAGTTAGGTGAAAACATCGCCAGTGGAGCGGACCTGGAGGAACCTGTACTGACGATCTGAAAGAAGGTTCTGATTGGAAGGGTGCTTTATTTTTTATTTTTTTAAGGAATAGACTCAAAAACTTTTGAAATACAGGATGTTAAAGCAATTGGTCGTTAGTTAGAAGGCTGGGAATGGTCAAACTTCTTTGGGACAGGCTGAATGAGAGCAAACTTCCAGCAAGAAGGAACGGTACAAGCTGACAGGCAAAGGGGAAAGAGTTTATCTAGGCAGGGTATAAGCACAGAAGCAAGTTCTTGCGGAAAACAGGAGGGACCTCATCAGGCCCATATGCCTTGTTAGTACGGTACTTAGGCCAGTGATGGCTGAAAATGCATCAATTGAAGAAATTTTAAAGTCAGTTATGAGGAAGTCAGAGGGGGAAGTGATGGAGGAACAGCACCAGAATCATCTAAGATTAAATTGTAGGAGAAAGTCTGAGCGAAGAGTTTTGCCTTATCAGTAGAAGAAACAGCTACAGAGCCATCAGAGTGGTAAGGAAGAGGGAGGAATGATGAGGTAAAGTTGTTAGAAAGGTTTTTGGCAAGGTGCCAGAAGGAGCGAGAAGAATTTGAGTTTGAGTGTTCGGGGCATTTAGTACCAATGACATTATTTTTTTGCAGAGCGAATAACAGACTTAGCACAGTTCCAGGCAGAGACATAAAAGAGACGAGATTCAGGTGTGGGTTGACTATAGTACCTACTGTAGGACTTCTTCTTGAGGACAGCATTAGAAGAAGCATGATTAAACCAATATGTTTTTCTGCATTAGTCAAAGGATGTGAGAAAGGAATGTATGCATCCATGCCTGAGATAATATCCTCCATAATGCAAGACACACTCAGATGGCTGTTGGCCATGGAGGCAATAATCATTCCTGGGAAAAACAAAGAAGTACTCCCTGAGGGCCTCCCAACCAACTCCAAAGTGCCACAGCTTCCTCTTCCTGGGAGAATGTTGGAACTCTCCCCGAGGTGGCCAGGGATACTGGTAGGGTGATGTAGAGGCTGTCCTATGTCATTAAGGACAGAAAAGATGTAGGCATTCACCAGGTGGATCAATGAAAGTAAAAGGAGAGCCAAAGGTGGTGGTGAACATTAAAATCACCTAGCATGGACATTTCCGAGAAAGGAGAAACTGATAGGATGTGTTCCATCTTGGAAGTAAGGCAGTCGAAAAAATTTTCATGGTCAGTAGAATTAGGGGATAAGTAAACAGCACAGATATTTTTAGTAAGAGAGTGACAGGACAGCCAAAGCAAGGATGCAGAGAAATCTGAATATTAAAGTTCAGTAACACGAGAGTCGCTGCGTACATATACACAACAGCCACCTGCGGCTTTGAAATTGGTATAGAAAAAGTAGGAGAATGCAGAGAAGGTTTTGCTAGCAGTCTCCTCAGACAGCTGAGTCTCAGTGAGGAAAAGGTGAGGTTTAAAAGTGGAGGGGACATGTTCAACAGAGAGATAGAGGAAAGGCGGCGAATGTTGCAGAAATGAAGAAGTGATTCAGGCAGTGGTTACAAGGAGAGGGGCAGATGGCTGGAGCTTTGATACCCCCCCCCCCTGGAACTCCGTGGCTTGGTGAATGGACGCCATTTTTGTTGAATTTTTTAATAGGAAGTGTTGTGTATGTAGTTTGGTGTTGACAGTTAGAGGAAACTGTGTTGGAGAGCATGCGGCCTACTCTCTGTGTTACTGAAACACTGAAAAGCTTCAGCTAAAGGGGATGCTCAGGAACTAGTCCCGATGGCTAATGAAGCAGGAGCTCCAGCTCTCCCAGTCATCAGCTTTCCATCCACCTTGGGATTACCGCCCTGCTCGATTGGTGCTACAGTCTACTCCCTTGATGCCTGATAGCAAATGAAAGAAAAAAAAAAGTGACGTCATCAGTTTCTCCATTGTTTAATAACGTTTGTTGCTAATGTCATTTATGCACCACACAAGTTTTATTGCAGACCTAGTTGTCATATATTTTCCTATTGTTGTGGAGAAGGTTTTAGATGTTGCAATGAAATAAAACTACAGTTTTTTAGATGTCGTTTAGCTTGGAAAACGGGTGGAACTGGGGCTACGCAAAAACAAAGGTTTGGCGTTAAAGGGTACATTATTACTAAAAAGGTTGAGTAGAGAGTCACTGCTAGGTGTTCGCAAACGGTACAATGGCAAGTATTTAAATACTCCTGTCATTCACTGCCCTGCCTTCAACTCAGATGAGAAAAGAAACCTGGCCAGTACAAAATGAAGAACTTTTCAGACCACAGGCTGCAGCAGTGGTTTCACAGAATGCCTTCAGGCATGAGCTGGCTGGAAGCGTGAGGAACGGTGTTGTAAAAGATTTGTTTCAATGGAAAAGGTTTGTAAAAATATCATGCACATTTGACTGAGAAAATGATAATACTATGATAGGAGATTGGAGATACTCAAAGAGTATCTGTGAACTACAATTCAGTGAATTTTGGTTAGGTGCTCGGAAGTTTTAAGGCACCTCTTCCTTTCCAGTTCATTTTTTAGTGAGTAAGACGCAGTTCTCATGTACGGTTTGTTAATTTTGGCCAATGAGGTTAGAGTACAGTATTTATTGACCCATGTGTGTCAGGTTGCTCACAAGTTATCCCTAAAACCTGATATCGGATTTCAATGAAATTTGGTGGATAGCTGTGCAAGGGGTTAAGAAATAATTTAGCTGGGAGGATAGGCTTAACTTACCCATATACATGGAATTGCTAGGAACTAACCAAAGAGTTTCTCACAGGTGCAGCGTCACGCAGTATATATGGAGTGTCAGCCTATCTGTTGTTTCTGATCCTCACCCCCATGGTTAAGCCCAGAAGCAATAGAACAGTAGCTACATATGAAAGAAATTCATACATTTCTGATCCATTTACCACGACTTTAGCATCCGAGGAAAGTTCAAATCTCTCTAGACAGAACAGGTTTTGATGCTAGAATCAAATGCAAGGCCGTCAGTATCTAAGGGAAGAAAGGGAATGATGTAAAAAAAAAAAAATCGAAAGTAGCACGTTACGCTAAAGTTATGGCTTACTGGACTCACTGGCAATTAACACAGGCTTTGACAGGTGTGAGGCTGGCTCGTCTAGTTGCCAGTTTCCCTGAGAACAGTGAAATTTCAGATCACATTAACTAACTATGGTGAACAGAGCAAAATATTTCATTGGTAGGTGTGTCATACTATTTCTAAGACCATGATGTACATTTGAAGTCATTTTGCAAATGGTCACTAAATTGGCCATATTATTGCAGCACTGAAACAGGGGTGTGTGATGTCTCCATGGCTGTTTAATATATATATATATATATATATATATATATATATATATATATATATATATATATATATATATATGGATGGGGTTGTAAAGGAGGTGCAAGGTAGGGCAGTGGATGTGGGGCTGGCCCTAATGAATGAGGGTGAGATTTGGAAGCTTCCGGTGTTGCTGTTTGCTGATGATACAGTATTGTTGAGTGAAGATGAATGGGAGTTGCAAGGTTTGGTGAATGAATTTGGGACAGTGTGTAGGAGGAGGAAGCTGAAAGTTAATGTAAACAAAAGTAATGTTATGGTGTTTGAGAGGAATGAAGTCACAGAGTGTGCAGTGAGGTTGGATGGTGAGGATATGGAGAATGTGAGTGCATTCAAGTACTTGGGTAGGTTGATGAGTAAGGATGGAACTTTGGGGGATGAAGTACGTGAAAGGGTACAGCAGGGAAGGAAAGTTGTTGGTACACTGAAAGCAGTGATGAGAAATAGGGAGGTGAGCATGGAAGTTAAGAAGTCACTGCATGATGGTATTGTGATCCCTACCCTGACGTATGGAAGCGAGGCGTGGACCTTGCAAGAGGGGAACAAGTCAAGAGTGAGAGCAGTGGAAATGAGTTACTTGAGAGGAGCATGTGGAGTGACGTGGAGGGACAGGTTAACGAATGAAGAAGTGAAGGAACGTTGTGGGGTAGATGTGGATGTGGTTGAGAAGATTAGGAGAAATACACTGAGGTGGTTTGGACATGTGGAGAGAATGGAGAATGAAAGACTGACTAAGAGGGTGTATGTAGGTGAGGTGGAGGGAGGGAGAGGGAGGGGTAGACCGAGGATGAGGTGGAGGGATGGAGTTGAGAGGTATATGAGGGAGGGGGGGGTGAGTTGGGGGGAGGGTAGTCAAATGGTGGGTGACAGAGTGACTTGGAGGCGTTTTGTCTGCGGCCACCCTTTGCGGGATTAGGGCGTCGGGCTATAGATAGATAGATAGACAGCCTGTTTTCGTACCCCCTTCCCCCTGCCGCAGTCCACGAGTTAAAGATAAAAAAACTTTCCCATGGAACACAGCTACAATACTGTACATGGACATACTTCTGACCAAATTACAATGATAATAAGCATGGAAGATTGCTAAACTCTATCATTGGTGCGCTTGTGGACTCCATAGATTCATTAAAAAAATCTAAACAAAGTAAAAAGTGCATGGAGGTATTTGCTCAGAGTACAGCAGTACCAAGCTTAAACGGAATGTGTGAAAACATAAGGAAATGCGACTAAACTGTAAAGTGTTTGGAAGGGAGAAGGAGGAGGATTAAAAGAAGAAGAGGGAAGGAAGGAAGGAAGGAAGGCAGGAAGGAAGAAAGAAAGAAGAATTAGAAAGAAAGAGAGAAGAAAGAAAGAAGAAAAAGAAACTGAGATAAATACAGGTGTACCACTGGGTATATATTAAGAAAAGACTGAATAACATCGCACCGTAACGCACCTTCATCTTTATGGGGCTTGATCCCATTTCGCCACTATGAGTCATTCAGTTCCTTGAGGCTGGCAGAACCGTTTCTACGACGCGTTTATAGATGGAGTTACTGAATGTTGTCGCATCATGTCACCAACTTGAGTATTGGCTGCCCATAGTTTTCCTTGAGACTGAGGACCCCAGTCTAGGTGACACAGGCTTCGTAACGCCTCTTACTTAGATGTTCACCGTGCAATTTGCACCATAACATCCTCCTGTATGCTAATTATGTTGTTTTAATACCAGCCTGTTTGAATCTTTAACATTAGAGAAAATAGTGGTGCACTGTTCAGAATAAATCACAGTGGAAGAGATGCGAAGAAATCTCAAGGGCCATTTAGAACACGACCCTGAGGAATCGCATCAAAGGTGTTTTGATGGCATATCAGTGCTGTTTAAGCCTAGAGGTTAACTGAAATTAATAGCAAATAAAAATAATGAATCCCAAGCTAAGTTCACATTTAGACCTGCGTTTATTCTCAATGCCAGTTCACTATTACAACCACCGAAGCCTGGAAACATCTCTAGCACGGCCTTAATAGTCTGTTGTAAGGGGAGGCCTACCTAAGAGTCCCCAAGGCGTCGATACTGAAGGAGATATTCAGGTTTAGTTACGAATGTTATGTTCTCCAAGTCACTGGAATCCCAAACATTCTTCTATTATGAAAATGTAAGTTCGTTTAGAAACATCTCATATTCCTTCCATTCTTAAGTTTATTTCTACTTAGGAAAAAGAGTCTCGTGTCTTTCTTCGACGAACTTCTATACCCGAGTAAAGAAACTGTGGTAGTTCTGTGTATCACCGCCTCCTTTAATATACGAGGAGCAGTGCTAACTTCTGTATGCATGAGATTCCCTGCGTCATAAGCGCAGTGGAGAGAATAATGTTTAAGGATATAAAGTATCTTGTCCAGATGCGGGGTAAGCAATGATGCATCCCGCGGCCGAGAAACACCACCAGAATAACATAGGGAGAGAGAGAGGCGGACGCGAGGCCTGTAACGCGACCCCACCACATTACTCTCTCAACCATTTCTCATCCCTGACACACCATCTACCATTTCCCTCGGGGCTCTTCAGTACCCACCTCTCTCACACCCAACTCTGCCGCTTCTGAGTATTGTTCCTTGCCGCCTCTCAGTAGCCTGCCCCCCCCCCCTCCTCTCTCTCTCTCTAATTTTGCATTATCTACCTAATTATATATATAATTTTGCACATCTCTCTCTCTCTCTCTCTCTCTCTCTCATACATATAGCTACGTACATTATCTATCTATATATCTATCTATATCTATCTATCTATCTATCTATCTATCTATATCTATCTATCTACCTATCTATCTATCTATCTATATATATATATATTTATATATATAAATATATATATATATATATATATATATATATATATATATATATATATATATATAATAATTTTTGTTCAGAATTGATCGATGTGGGGTGAATAACGGTATGGAAACAAATATAATGGCATTGTCAAACATTTGTGATATAAAGGCTATTAATTAGTCCCCCAAATTTTTGTGGGCACACACACACACACACACACATACACACACACACACACTTATCTTTTTATTAGTTCTCCTGGCTTCTACAAGGGTATTTACTTTCCTTTGAATATGGTCTGCGTCAAATTAGTGATCATAAGAGCAACAGCTGCTACACTCTGCAATAAGCCCGCTGATATGACTTCTTTTTTTTTTTTCTGGCACAAGGGAAAAGGTATCAGGATGCTCTACCTGAAGATGACGTACTGTGTAAATAATGTTAAACCCTCTCCGAGAAGAGGTTAGACGTGGAATTTCAGCCATTCGGAACTGAAGTTTTTCTATAATATTATCACATTTTACAGAATACTCATAAAAAAAGAGGTTGGATTAAGAAAAAACGAACGCATTTTACAGATACTAATAACAACTAAACCAAGCATCAGTTCTACAGAAGTTCGGAGAGGGGGAATGATCGTAAACTTATTTTTATATTTTACTATAACGATTCCTTAGTATTACAAGGAATATTTGCCTGGGTTGAAATAATGTGTTACTTAGAAATATTCCAAAATATTCTCTTATAATTATATCCGACAGCATTTTCTCCGCGCAAAATCGTTTCCCTGTTTTTTGCCTATCTGATCCAGAAGGTAAAACATTTCAATGAAAGGGTTCAGAAAATAATGACTTCAGTCTCTTAGCATAGCTGTTGAATTCTGGCGTTAGACAGTCACTTCTTATCAATGTTTGCACCAACATCAGCTACTCTTAAGTGATGTAAGTGCACCGCAATATTATATTACTTTATGAGAATGAAGCAAAATAAACGGCATGATGCTGACATAAAAATATTCCTTCAAAATAAACCTGAAAAAACTCGTGGCCCCTAATAAGATCTTCTAACTTTAGCATGTCTGTCTTGCTTGCATTTAAAAAAAACTTGATGCCTGAAGCATTAGGAACAACAGACTGACGAGGACATTTTCAGAGTTAACAGTCGAGTACTAGGAAGAATCATCTCTTCTTCCTTTTCTTCACTTTCTACTTCTCATTCTTCTTCTTCTTCTTCTTCTTTAGGGATTTATTTATTCTTTGATTCAAGTCTCGAATTAGGTCAAGGAATTTGCCGTGCAACTCCCCACTTCTCGTGATTATGAGAAAAAATGTTATGACTGTGGTGTATAATAATTATTTGTTAAACAATTTATTTTGTCAAACTGATAATAAAAAGTGTGTGGGGAAAAAGCATGAAAGAGCTCAAGTGCTGTTATTTCTCTAAAGTTTCGTGATATACAGAGCCCATCCTTAGGGAAACAGTCTCTCTGAGGATGAGCTGTGTCTAGTCCGAAGCGCTAGAGGAATACAAGAACTTATGGGGCTGCTTGCTTTACCCTTCTAATCATTCTTATGATTAATGTTTTCATCGTAATCATCGTTACTGATAACATCAATAAGCTCATGGGAATACTCGTGTAGGGGCTAATTAATGTTTGTATGCATTCTTCCTACATCCTGGTGGTAGTACTGTATGGTGGCCAAATACTGTATCCCAACAAACCACACTATCATTCTGAGAGGAATGTTTTAACTGAGTGCTCTATTCAGTGTTCTGATCAATAGCTAGCATATACAGTAATTCTAAGTAAATGCGTCTTCATACTTGAGTACTATTATAAATTGCTATATTATTTTATTAATTCTGTTTAACAGCTACCCTGCATCAGTAACAATGATTTATCTATTTATTTTTTATTTATTTTATTTATGCTCAAGGATATCATCTGTCGCTATTTTTCACAAAAGACCCATCCTTTCCAAGCTTTGTAACCGCGAATGTTTGCCAATCCTTTATCACTTTTTAGTCATTTTATTTTCAGTTTTCATTTTCTGCACATTTTCTGGTGCCGTAACCCCAAACGCGTTCACACCCCAGTCAGCCGCACTTTTATTTCGGCTGTGATAACTGAACGGGAAATTGCACGATTTCCTCGAAGCTAAACACTATCTTTGTTGCAAGCAATGGGTCGACCATTTTTGAACCACTGTTTACAATGGACTGGGTGCGTGCGTTGAACAAGTGTGTGTATGCAATATTAAATTCCTCAACCGGGAGTACATCTCTAGAATTCTTTTTCCTGTCCTGAAGTTTCTCTCTGTCTCTGTCTATCTCTGTCTCTGTCTCTCTGTCTGTCTCTTTCTCTCTCTCTCTCTCTCTCTCTCTCTCTCTCTCTCTCTCTCTCTCTTGATCAGGAATAATTTTTGGAACTGGAGGGATTAGATTTAGCACTGACAGACGGAATCACTAGTAAGAAAAGGTTGGATTTGGCAATAATTAATCCATATTACATCTAGAGAGTTATTTGAATCTCATATAATCGTCAGTCCTGTAAGAACAATATCGAGTAAAGTACGTCCTCAGGCTGATGGGGTTAAGTATTCACAGCCGAGTAGTGTTTCAAGATCATACCTGTGACTAAGAAAAAAATTATAAAAAATATTATAGTCGAAAATTTTTAAGCCATACCTAAAACATCAAACCTTCCTTTGATGAAATGTGTGAGTGATGCGGTCATGAGGCAAGAGAGGGCCTCGTATTGCAGCAGAAATGATTTGCCGTATTACAGCTGAATAACTGGGCTTACCGTGTTTTAGGCAAAAGTATATATTTAAATGCAAAAAACGTCATTCAGTTTATTAGGGTGGGATGATAAAGTTATGGTAAATTATGTAAAATGGCAACTAACGTGATAAATAGAAATTGGCAACGTAAGTAAGCATGAGAAAAAAAAATAACGAGGTACAGTATACATGCTGTGATTACTTCGCTTCAGGAAATATGTATGAAAATGCAAATAGTGTAATACAGTAGAATTAGCTAAAGTTACTAAGGTTTAAAATACAATATGCAAAATTCTACACAACGCTATGTTGTATATAAAGGTGAGATTACCATGTTCCAGTTAGACTATACGAACTCCAAACGCTTATATCAGTGAAAATAAAAGAGGTAATAAGGCTTCAGGAAAAATATGGAATAAAAAACATCCAAATTACGAGGTATAATGTAAGCTGATATGACTGAACTCCGCGTAAAATATGTGGAAATGCAAACAGCGAGATACTGTAAAATTACCAAGGATAACTAAGCCTCTGGATAAAATATATAATAATGATGTGAACGTGGTATAGTAGAATTAGCTTGAGTTCCAAAGCTTCAAGAGAAATACACGGTAGTCCGTAAAAAGGGCTCTGTTAGAAACTCAACTGACGGCATTGTGTGTGTTGCAAGGACGGCTCAGTCTGCTGGCGTCGGCGTGTGAGTGACGGTGGGAGCAGAAAATGAATAAATGCTACAGGATAGACACTGATTACGCTGACGGGGCCGTCCTCGCAACACAGGATAAATCACCCGACAGAGTGGAAGAGGAGTGATACAAATGGACCACTCCGTGTATGGCAATAAACATGACTATGAGCTACCGGTGCTAAAATCCATAATTATCACCACAAGCAAATAATACACCATCCCATACGTGGCCCAAGTGACATCTGACCCAAAAGAGAATATTTTCCCGCCGGAATGATATTCGTGCCAACATTTTAGGTGAAACAGTTTCGATGTAAATATAATGGCCACCATCAATTTACTGCCTCATTTGCCTGATATCCGGTGTCCTTGACTTGACCACGGATAAATAAACAGAGGGGAGGGTTGTGGAGGGTCGGGGTGAGGGGGGTGGATGTGTAGGGGAGAGTGCATAGGGGGAATGTGGATGGAAGGGGGAGAGAAGACAGGGAGGCCTTGGTGAGGTTTAGGGTGGTATAGTGAATGAATGGGGATGTGAGGGAGAAGAATTGCGAGGTAGAGAGGGGGAGGAGGAGAGCGGATGAGGGAAGAGATGGGGAGAGGAGAAGGTGAGAAGAGAACGGTGAGGTGGAGTGGGGAAGAGAGGGAGGGGCGGAAATGTTACAGGGGAGAGGGAGAGAGGCGTAAAAACGAAGAGGGGAAATGGTGAGGAGAAGAGAGGGGTCGAGGCGGTGGGAAAGAAGTGAAGTGGAAGGGGGAGATAATGGTAAGGGATGGAACTGGAGAGGAGGGGCAGTTGGTGAGTGGGAGTAGTGGAGTAGGGTAGATCGTGGTGAGGGAGAGAGGGGAGAGGGAACACTGTTGAGAGTGACAGGTGGAAGGGCAGTGGGGAGGAGAGATGTGTAGGAAGAATGATGAGGGGAGAGGCTGGGGGTAGGAAAGGTGATAAAGGGAGGGGGGAGTGGTATTGAAGGGGGGGAAAGTGGTGAAGGGGGAAGAGTGGAGAGGACGGAGGGGAAGGGAGGTGGAGAGGTGAGGGAAAAGAGAGGTGAGGGGTAGGAGAGGTCAGGGAGAGGAGGGTTGACGGGGAGGAAAGGTGAGGGGGAGGAGAGGTGAGGGGGAGAGGTAGTGAGAAGTGAGTGGGGAGAGACGTAGTGGGGGAGTGAATGAGGTAAGGGGAAAGGTGGGTGGGGGAAAGGTGGGGAGGGGGGAAGGGGGACTAAGCCATCATGAATTACCTATAAATTGTGTTCCCTGGTATAAATGTAATTGAATTTGTATCACCCCTACCCACAGACCCTCCCCCTTTCCCTGTCACATCCCCCACCCCCAATAACCCCCTACCCCTCCCCTCCCTCCTACCCTCTCCCGAATAGTTTTAGTTACTGAATGGAAAGCAAAAACGATTAAATTTTTTTGCATGGGAATTCCAGATAGCCTGATGAATAAACCATGCTATCTTTGTACAGAATTATTGTATTGGTGAATTTGCATTAAAAACATCATCAAGCAATAAATAAGTCCATTACTGCTAGAGTAATTTCCGTTATTGTTTCTCGTTCAACACTATATCTCTTCTATTCACTTTACCTTTTTATTTAGATGATGGGGTAATAAAAGAGGTACAAGGTAGGGTAGTGGATGTTGGAGTGGCCCTGGTGAGAGAGGATAGTGTTTGGAAACTCCCTGTACTGTTGTTTGCAGATGATACTGTGTTGTTGAGTGAAGACGAAGGGGAGCTGCAAGGCTTGGTGGATGAGTTTGAGAGAGTGTGTAAGAAACGGAACCTAAAGGTGAATGTAGGGAAGAGTAAAGTGATGGTCTTTGAGAGAGGTGAAGTTAGTGAATGTACAGAGAGGTTGGATGGTGAGGAATTGGAAAATGTGAGTACGTTTAAGTATTTGGGTAGTGTGATGAGTAAGGATGGAGGTTTGGAGGGTGAAGTGCTTGAAAGGGTACAGCAGGGAAGAAAGGTTGCTGGTTCCTTGAAAGCAGTGATAAGAAACAGGGAAGTGAGCATGGAAGTGAAAAAGTTACTACATGACAGTATTGTGATACCAACTCTAACGTACGGAAGTGAAGCTTGGACATTGTTGGAAGGACACAAGTCAAGAGTGAGAGCAGTGGAAATGAGTTATTTAAGAGGAGCCTGTGGAGTCACGTGGAGAGACAGGCTGACGAATGAGGATATAAAGGAACGTTGTGGTGTGGATGTGGATGTGATAGGAAGCGTTATGAGGAATACACTGAGGTGGTTTGGCCATGTGGAGAGGATGGAGGGTGAAAGACTGACGAAGAGAGTGTATATGAGTGAGGTGGAGGGGGAGAGAGGGAGGGGGAGGCCAAGGATGAGATGGAGTGATGGGGTGGAGAGGTATATGAGAGAGGGGGGTGTGAGTTGGGAGCAGGGCAGTGAAATGGCGGGGAACAGGGCGACTTGGAGGCGATTTGTTTGTGGCCACCCCAAACGGGATTGAGGCGTCTGGCAATAGATAGATAGATAGATAGATGTACCTTTTCATGCTGTTCCTATTACCTAAAATTTTAAGCTATTTTATTTACCTGAGGAGAGACTTTTCGACTTGAGAGGGTTAGAAAAAGTCATCAACCTCTTCGTCACGAGAGGTTTATGTGTATTAAAGAGAATCTTATGAAATTAAAAAATATATATATAATGAAAAAAAAAATTTCATGGATTTGATGAAGCTAAGGGGATATTATGGAAAAAGAGACATCCAGTGTTTTGATTAACATGTGGTACAATCCTTCCCTAGACTGAACATATTTAACGGGTTCAGTCCGGTGACCTAATTTTTTGGTTTACTTTTGCTGCTTCTCACGATTTTATTAAGTCTAAGAAACACATCGTGTGGTGAAGTAGTTAACAGAAGCTTCCCCTAACTCCTCCTGATATAAAAGCGCATTTCAAACTGAAAATAATCGTCAGGAGATACAAGTAAGAAGAAAATTAAAAAAGAATGAGCAAGCTCACCAAACGCCGAGGATGTGAACATTTGACTATATTGGGAGACCTTGACCGACAGATTGCTTTCAAAATCGAATTCCTTAATTCTTGTCTGACCTTTAACTCTCTCACCAAGTTTGGTCCAAATCGGAGCAGAACCGCTTGAACTGAAGTTGGCCTGTGAACTTTGCTTTTAGCCTTTCCTTGTGACCCTGATCATTGCCTACCTAATCGAAGCAAAGTCTGACAACGTTGTTTGTTTTTTCTTTTAGTTGATATTCCTTCCTCTGTTAGTCATCAGTAAAAAAAAAAATAATAATAATGACAGAATATGTGGCCCCACTGCAGGACTGCCAACCGGCGATGCAAGGAGCTGCAGTAGGGGAGTGCAAAAGCAGCCCCTAGGATGCAGGCTGATTATGTATCTTACTAGTAACTTGTCATCTTAAGTATTGTGTATTCTATGTACAGTATATATATATATATATATATATATATATATATATATATATATATATATATATATATATATATATATATACACGTACATTTCCGCGCTTGCAAATTTATCTTTTTTTTTTTTCACTTATGTCTTCTAAAGTGCATATACTCGTACTGCTCTTCTCAAACTCGAAAGTTATATAATCTTTTGTTTACGAAGATTTCCCACTAAACTGCCTATTTTTTCTACTAAATATTTCAAATGTTCTATATACTGCAGCCAAATGGAGAATATGTTTGTGAATTTCTTAGTTTAGGAGCATACATGCTTCATTATTTCAAGGGTAATTTGCTTCATTCTACATACATACAATAAACTTTGGTTGTTAATTATTTATCTTCTTTATAAAGTATGTTATGGAAAGAGGATGCGTAGTTTCGGATACACTCTGTTTAGGGATGCAGAGGCTAATAAAGGTTAAATAACCCTGACTTACTGCATCACTGCGTACTGTACTCTGTAGTGTGTGAATTTGTAACATTTAACAACTGCAGGTGTTCCATAAATGACCATCAAAATCTATGGATTAGTTACAAGATCTCGCACTTATATATAATAAAACTGATGATATTGCTCGACAACGTCTACGCACTTTTCTCTGTTCTCCATCTGACTGAACATTGGTAAATGAACTTGGATATAGGACTGATGCGTGTCAATTATACCGAGGGTCATTAAGGCAGATAAAGCAATTTTTTGTTATGGTTTAGTCATTCTCAACCTAAATTACATCTACTTCCCTTGCTGGCTGTCTTTCCACCCCTCTACTAAATTTTATCATTAACTGGTACAAACTAGGATATTTTGTTCACACACACACACACACACACACACACACACACACACACACACACACACCGACGTTGAGCAAAACATAACATCCGCTCTCGTTTCACAAGCATGGACGAAAAAATATTATTTTTTAGTAAGGTAGACCGGCACAGATAAAGGAATAATAAACTGAAGAGAAAATATGAAGTTTGTTCCAGGATGAACCAAGTTGATACGAAAAAAATATCTGCAAGACAAAGTAAAACTGAATATGAAATTTGTTACCGAAAGCTATTAAGTGAAAAAACAAATATATTGGATAATGTAAATAATGAATATGACACTTGTTCAGTAAGATATGACGTGTAGCGACATAATTAAATAAAATCAAACAAAATATCTCAGGTTCAAAACACACACACACACACACACACACACACACACACACACACACACACACACACACAAAGATAAATGTCAAAGCAAATATAAAAGACAGGATACGCTGTCTGCTGGTGCTGCAATGTCAGGAGGAGGAGGAGGAGGAGGAAGAGCGGTGTGTACGAGATATAAAGCCGGAAAAGAATCAACTTGAACAAAGCCGGGACTGGGATTCATGTTTGAGGCTCGGCGGGCTCTGCCAACCACAACTTGTTTCCTTGTGTTGGATTTACCGACGAGAGAGATGATACGAGGAAGGTCATGCTCGTGGCTCCGTCACTTTGTGTTGTTTTCAGGAAATATCATACTTGCTTATTTCTTAGTGTGTGTGTGTGTGTGTGTGTGTGTTTCCACAAAGCGCCGTGTTGGCTTATTTTCCCTTGTTTCCATCTTTGCTCGTATTTTTCTGTTTTAACTTTTTTGCATGAAATTTTGCAGGTGTTCAATTATCTCTGTGTCGGTCTCTGTTTTTTGTTGAATATTTTACATTATCTTACGTCTCCATGTCTTTGTCTCACACTGTTTATTCCTCTTTGTGTCTGCGTCTATTCTTGTATAAAACCAAGCATATGCTTATTTCTCCTTGTGAAAGTTTCTGTTGCATGAGATATTATTCTTGATTATTACTTCTTTCTGCCACTGTTTTTGGAACTTAATGTTGCATGTGCTTTTCATACACGCCCGGCTAAACACCTCTATCTGGCACATCTAGATAAATATTACATGTTTTGCGATAGAAATATAAAGAATATATTTTGCCAATAAGAGATAAAATAAGGGAAGAATTCATGCTTGTGGCTCTGTTTCTTTATTGATATAGATAATATTGCATTTGTTATTTTCTGTTGTGGCATTTTCTGAGATTTCAAAGGATTAATTGCATTACAGGAGAAATGTTAAGGTGGATTTACCGACAAGAGAGATTATAGTGGGCTCTGTTTTTCCTTTGTTTTTATGCAATGCCGCACTTATTGCACCCCCTGGAGCCCATATCTTCCACAAAATATCGAATATATCTCATTTCTTAATTTCTCCCGATCTCTCTTTGTGCACTCCTAAGAAATGTCTTATCTGCTTATTTAGTTTACTCTATTTCTGCCTTCTTTGTAAAAATGATACTCCTGCTTATTTCCCCATCTTTTTGTCATTCGTGTACTCGTATGAAATGTCGCCCTTACTTAATACTTCCTGTTTCTGTCCCTGCTCTGTGAAATGAAACTCCTGAGTATTTTTGTCGCTGCTGTATGAAATGTTGTTCTGCCTTATTTCGCATTATTTTTGTCTCTGCTGTATGAAATCCAGCTCTTGCTTATTTCTCTTTGTTTGTCTCCCTTTTTGAAGGATAAGTCCTTGAATCCGATGACCTATTTTTTATTTTAGTCACTATCTTTTGACGATTTTATTCACTTCATAGGAGACGTTACGAACTGGAGGGGTAAAATGTAGCTAATTCCGAGTAGACAGCAAGAATAAGATTAACGTTGAGTGAAGGGGTAAATGTCGCATACGCATATTTCTTCCTGTGCACATATATGAAGCGGCAAAACAAATCAAATATTCAACAAGTGAAAGAAAAGATCAACTGTGTTATAAGAGGAATACTGAGATGGATTCACCGAAATGACGGATAAGGGAAGAGGTTATGCCTGTGTCTGTTTCTTTCGAAGGCAATGTTGCACTTGCTTATTTCTTCCAGTTTTATTTTTTTTTATTTTTTTTTTTTTTAAGTAAGATGGATTTACCGACAAATGAGATTGGAGAAGTCATGCTTTTGGCCTCATCTCTGGCTCGGTCGTAGCAGATGCCGATAACTGTTAGTACCAGTTAACCTTATTGGCAGGGTTTGAACCAGAGGCTAAGCAATCGTGGTCCAGTGCATGTAACGTAATGAACAGTGAACTTCGCTTAGTGGCATTATTTGACTGAAAAAAAAAAAAAAAAAATCCAATTACCTCTCGAGCATCTAATCCATGAAAGACTATCACGCCGACTGAAGATACTAACCACTAGACCACCAGCATTATTACTACTCATTTCTGCTTCTCTTATCGTATAAAATATCGCAAATACATATCTTTCCGATTTAGTATTAAGGCACGCATTAGTATCGATTATTTGAACTGTAATATTAACGTCACTACACTCACACACACACACACACACACACACATATATATATATATATATATATATATATATATATATATATATATATATATATATATATATATATATATATATATATATATATAAAATTATGCTGTATATCTGTCTATATAATATATCTATCTATATTATATATCTATCTATCTATATAATATATCTATCAATCTATCTATAAACATATATATCTATCAATATATATATATATATATCTATCAATATATATATATATATATATATATATATATATATATATATATATATATATATATATATATATATATATATATATATATATTGTTACATAGCCTATGATTTCATCATCCTTTGTGTAATTTTAACGCTCAGTATGCTGCATGTTTGATCACGAGCGTGTTCTGCCTCAGTTCCCCCCTTCTACCGTTATAGTAGAGTAAGTCGTCCTTTCTGTTATTCAGTGCGGGATTGTCGATCGTTTGTCCCCATCGCTTCATTTGCGCGTCCTTATTACAAGTTGTATCAAGCTCTGCTGGCCCCTATATAATGAGCTCAGTCTCTGCATCATGGCCACTTAGATCTGCTCCTCATTTTGTTCACATCTCTGTCCTCCCCTGTACAGATATTATTATTGTGAGTGCTCAAGAAGTCTCCAACCATCTAGCAGCTGTGTGTAATTTGAGTATTACTGTTATTGCATTTTTTCTTGTACTGTATGGCATAAGTTTAATTTGTAGGCCTAGTGAAGTTTTTGTAATTAATGTTGGGTTTTATGTCAGTCATTTTTGATAATAGTTTGTATCTGTAATAATTTATCTGGCATTCACTGAGTATTATCTGGTATCTCATTTTATCAGGGCTGACTTAGATAAATTTATTCTTGCTAATTTCGTGTTAATAGAGGCTATTGCAGTTAACCATATATTTAACCTGTTTTTGCCATTACATTATCCTCATGAGTCCTGAATGTTTTGTTGTTAGTTTGAGCATTAAACTTTAACTTGTAATTTTACCTAACTCTTTTGTTTTGAACCTGGAACTTTACGGGACAGTAGTGATTTTTAGCATTCTCACTTAAAGTGTACGTTATCTTTCTCTGTTCCGTAACATAAATTTGGCGACCTCATATCAGGATATTCAGGATATTATCATAAGGATATTGTTTGATATTTTGTGACTGTTACTTATTCATGATGTCTACTATTACTACGCTTGATGAAGCCAAATATTTTTTGTCAAATGTGCAAACAGTGTGTGATATAGAAAACAGAACAAAGAATGAACTTAAGATTGTTGCTCAACAATTGGGATTTGTTGTTCGCTCTCATCAGTCTAAAGATCAAATTGTTGCCATGATTAATGAAAGCTTGTTTAATGTAACTCCTCCAAATGAGCAAACGCAGATTGAATTAGCTAAGTTACAGCTAGCCCTGCAGGAGGCCCGTGCTAGGGAGGCTGAGGCACAAGTTGAAATTGCTAGGATTCAGGCAGACCATGAGTATCGCATGAAACAAGGTGGAACTGGATCATCTAGCTCTGATGATTTTGATGTGGCTAAAAATGTTAAACTTGTCCCTCCTTTTAATGAATCTGATTTAACAAAGTATTTTCAGTTGTTTGAGAGGGTAGCTACAGGTTTTAATTGGCCTAAGGAGTATTGGCCAGTACTCCTTCAAACTGTTCTCACCGGTAAAGCTCAAGTAACTTATGCATCTTTGCCTCAGGATCAGTCTGATAATTATGATGTAGTAAAGAGCTTGATTCTTAAGGCCTATGAGCTTGTTCCTGAAGCATATAGAGTAAAATTTAGGACAACTTACAAGCAAGATAAGCAATCTCATGTTGAGTATGCAAAAATCAAAGAAGATCTGTTAGAGCAGTGGTTAAATTCTAAGAATGTGGATTCTGATTTTGGTAAATTTAAGCAGATGATTTTGCTGGAGGATTTCAAAAGGTGTATTAGTAAAGATGTAAGCCTATATCTTGATGAGAAAAGAATAGATAATTTGTCTGATGCTGCAGTTTTAGCTGATGAGTATGTTCTCACTCACAAGAGATATTCTAGAGGAAAAGGGAAAGCTGAGAGTAAGTACGTTGCCTCTACTCAGAGTACAGGTAACAGGAAAGAGAATAAAGATGATGTTTCTCAGGAAGTAAATACCAGCTCCACCTCTAGATTTCAGAAAAGTAAATGTACTTATTGTAGTAAGCTTGGTCATACTACGGAGAGATGTTTCAGGAGACAGCGTGATGTGAACAAAAAGGAGTCTTTAAATATTCAGTCAATTGGTCTAGTGTCCACTCTTGAGAGTTCCCAGAATTCTTTAACTGAGTTAACTGAACCTGCTTTGAGGGGTAACTTAAATTCTCATGATGGAGCTCCTCTTTTGAGCAGTAACGTGGGTGACACTCTCAAGAGTTCATGTGCTAATTTCCTGTCTGATGGTTTTGTCAGTCCTCTGGACAGTAATGACAGGAAATCAGTTAAAATATATCGTGATACAGGTGCTTGCCAATCCCTTATGCTGACCAGTGTTCTAGGCTCTAATTTTAATTCCTTTGATGAAACTGTAATCTTACAAGGTGTAGGGAATAATTACTTCTCTGTTCCTCTGTGCAGAGTGAATTTAGAGTCTGGTTTTGTTAATGGTTCTGTTATGGTTGGGTTGGTTGAGACACTCCCAATGTCAGGTGTAACTTTCTTACTTGGAAATGATATTGGTGGAAGTCAAGTGTGTCCAGCTCCTCAGTTGTCTAGTGAGCCAGTGGCTGCGACCCAGGATTGTGATGTCCCTGATGTGTTCCCTGCATGTGCTGTCACTAGGGCTAAGTCTAAAGTTACTGGTGATTTAGAGGATAATGATGATGATGATGTTATCCTAGCTGACACTTTTCTTGCTAATTTGGACCACTCACCAGATGAGGCAGTACCCCGTAGTGTTGATAATTTGTCTCGTCAAGAGTTGGTTGAGTTGCAGGTTGCTGACCCTGAGTTGAAAGGTCTAGCTAACTCTGCTTACAGTGAAGAAGAGTCAGCCGGTGCTTCTACTTGTTATTATGTAAAGTCAGGAGTACTTATGAGGAAGTGGAGACCCCCAACAGCATCAGCCGACTGTGAATGGGAGGTTGTACATCAAGTTGTCATCCCTCGTGTTTGTAGGCAGGATATCATTCGAGTGGCTCATGATTCCAGTTTGGCAGGACACCTTGGAGTGAGGAAGACTGTGGCACGCATTTTGAAACACTTCTACTGGCCAGGTATCTTCAGGGATGTTTCCTGGTATTGTAAGTCTTGTCACACCTGTCAAGTTGTGGGGAAGTGTAATCAGACCGAAAAGGTTGCACCTCTAGTTCCCATTTCTCCTTTTGAGGCGCCTTTCACCCGTGTGTTGGTGGATATTGTGGGCCTTCTTCCTAAGACTTCTTCAGGATTTTCTTATGTGTTGACCATGATTGATATGGCTACTCGTTATCCTGAAGCCATTCCACTTAGAAACATCTCAGCAAAGAACGTGGTTAAGGAAATGCTAGGGTTCTTCACAAAGTTTGGTCTGCCCAAGGAGGTACAGTCAGACCGAGGAAGTAATTTCATGTCAAATGTTTTCAAGCAGTCTCTGAAAGAGTTGGGCATCACCCAGATCACGTCTTCAGCTTACCATCCCCAGACCCAAGGAGCGTTGGAGAGATATCATCAAACACTCAAATCGATGCTCAAGAAATACTGTTTGGAACATCAGAAAGACTGGGATAAAGGTCTTCCATTCGTTGTATTTGCTGCAAGAGAATCTCCAAATGAATCACTGGGCTTCTCACCCTTTGAACTACTGTTTGGCCATGAAGTAAGAGGACCCCTTAAGCTACTCAAGGAATGCTGGCTGTCGGAGGAAGATGACGTCAACCTGCTGGAGTATGTGATGAAGTTCAAAGAACGGCTGTCCACTGCTTTACAGCTGGCGAGAGAGAATTTAGGAGCTGCTCAGGAGAAGATGAAGACTTGGTATGATAAGAAGTCCAGGTTACGCCACTTTCAGCCAGGAGATCAGGTTTTGATTCTGCTACCAGTTCATGGGCAACCTCTTCAAGCCAAGTTTAGTGGTCCTTATTTCGTGGAGAAGAAACTCAGTGATGTCAACTATGTCATCGCCACACCAGATCGTAGAAAGAGCAAGCAACTTTGTCACATCAACATGCTAAAGTTATATCACAAGCGGGACGAAAATAATCCAGTCTGCACTGTAGCTGTTCCACCCGAGTCTGCAAGTGAAGCTCTCCCATGCAGTATGAGCCTGAATGATAGTTTGGGGAAGAATCCTGATATCATGAATGATCTCCAGACTAAGCTTTCTCATCTACCTCCTAAGGAAAGGCAGGAGTTTTCGGCATTACTGCAGGAGTACCCGCTAGTGTTCCGTGCTACTCCAGGAAGAACCACTGTGTTGATGCATGATGTCGATGTTGGAGACGCAAAGCCAATTAAATTGCCTCCTTACCGTGTGAACCCAGTGAAAGTTCCTCTCATCCAGAAGGAGCTTGGCTACCTGTTGGACCACAAGATGATTGAGCCCTGTCAGAGCGAGTGGAGTTCTCCTGTCACTCTGGTCCCTAAGCCAGGTGGGTCACAGCGGCTTTGCATTGACTACAGGCGTGTTAATCAGATAACCAGAACAGACACTTACCCTCTCCCTCGCGTGGAAGATTGCATAGACAAGACCGGAAAGGCTGGGTACATGAGTGAGTTTGATTTGTTAAAGGGATACTGGCAAGTACCTATGACTGAACGTGCTAGGGAGATCTCATGTTTTGTAACATTAGGAAAGACATTTGCATGGTCTGTAATGCCATGTACAGATTGTTTTAGAGTAATAAGAAATTTCCTTTGTAAATTTCTTTTTTCTTTGTGGGGAGGTGTTACATAGCCTATGATTTCATCATCCTTTGTGTAATTTTAAGGCTCAGTATGCTGCATGTTTGATCACGAGCGTGTTCTGCCTCAGTTCCCCCCTTCTACCGTTATAGTAGAGTAAGTCGTCCTTTCTGTTATTCAGTGCGGGATTGTCGATCGTTTGTCCCCATCGCTTCATTTGCGCGTCCTTATTACAAGTTGTATCAAGCTCTGCTGGCCCCTATATAATGAGCTCAGTCTCTGCATCATGGCCACTTAGATCTGCTCCTCATTTTGTTCACATCTCTGTCCTCCCCTGTACAGATATTATTATTGTGAGTGCTCAAGAAGTCTCCAACCATCTAGCAGCTGTGTGTAATTTGAGTATTACTGTTATTGCATTTTTTCTTGTACTGTATGGCATAAGTTTAATTTGTAGGCCTAGTGAAGTTTTTGTAATTAATGTTGGGTTTTATGTCAGTCATTTTTGATAATAGTTTGTATCTGTAATAATTTATCTGGCATTCACTGAGTATTATCTGGTATCTCATTTTATCAGGGCTGACTTAGATAAATTTATTCTTGCTAATTTCGTGTTAATAGAGGCTATTGCAGTTAACCATATATTTAACCTGTTTTTGCCATTACATTATCCTCATGAGTCCTGAATGTTTTGTTGTTAGTTTGAGCATTAAACTTTAACTTGTAATTTTACCTAACTCTTTTGTTTTGAACCTGGAACTTTACGGGACAGTAGTGATTTTTAGCATTCTCACTTAAAGTGTACGTTATCTTTCTCTGTTCCGTAACAATATATATATATATATATATATATATATATATATATATATATATATATATATATATATGTATATGTATGCATATGTATATGTATATATATGTATATATTTATGTATATATATATATATATATATATTCTATTCTATATACCAAGGCTACTTCCCCCAAGGAAGCATAAATCTTCAAAACAACTTTCACTGAATATTTTTCTCAAATTTGTTTCTGCATTTAAAATACACCGAGCAACATCTTCCATTAATTTTGACATAGCAACTTTTAAATTAAACAGAAGTCCCGTAACGTATTGTTTAGTAAGATTACTGTATTTCATTTATCCTTCACGTTAGATAACTCAGTGCCAGTCGGGCAGGTTTTTCTCGTCTTTCTAGACGTCGGTGGTGCCAGCCGCACCAGGCCATCCATCCTCATCTCGGCCCACACCCGCTACACCCAACACCCATTACGGCAACAACCTGAGGCCCAGTCAGACACCACGGCCTTCCCAGCATTAGTCTTGACCAGGTGTTACAATCCATAACCATCTGGGCCAGCAACAACCACCATCGCTCACTGTCACCACCTTAACTTTCTGTCTTCCTTAACGCTCGCTGATTCTCTTTTCTTTAATTCTTCCCAGGTAAAATATAGTTCTGTCTCTTCAGAAGCTGGTCGCCAGTCTGTGTTTTCCAGTTATTCAGAAGAATTTATTAAAAATGAAATATTTGCATACAAATGAGTATACGACAGAAATTTTTAAAACAGATAACTGATTTATAGAAAGGAAATTTTTTACATTAATTGAATAACAGCCCTGAGTGTTTCCATTTTAGTCAGTAAGATCCACATTTTATACTCATATTCTACTGACACGCGTGTCTGCATGTGAGTGTGCGCGTGCCCATGTGTGTCCTCGTGTTTGTGGTGACTATACAGCACTAGCCACAACCTGGTCAGAATTCAGCTTTGTATCTGTTACAGACAATACTGTATGGGTTGTTATGGCTTTGATGACTGTTGAGTAATTAGTGTTGGTGGCAGCTATATCTTATGCCTTTAGTGTACCAGTAAAGTGCGCTTTGTGTGCTCTTGAGCGAGCGAGCGTTTGTACATATACCTATCATCATAATTTTATCTTGCTGTAAACTTTCAACATTTCAGGTGAGGTAGTTGAACAATAACAGAAGAATAACTGAGATAAAATATTTACTTTCTCACGTTTTCTCTCTTTCTCGCATTTTTTATCGATGTGCATTTTGGTCGAATTGATAAAACTAAGAAATAGGGCGATTACCGTTGCTGATTTCATCCCCCAAACATATAAAAAACGTTCACGTAAATTTATGAGCTTCATATCCGATACTTAATAGTTAGAATTCATGCACGGAATCTTGGTGTTACAACAGATTGTCATTTTCACAGTCGAACATGTCAGTTGAAGCCCACCATACATTCCCTCGGAAAGTTTGGGCTCCAAGGGGTTTCTTTGGTCTCATGAGTAAATACGATTATATAGCTAAAAACTTAATTGAAGGAATCTCTTCTCTATTTCACGTAGTAGAAAGGTTATTAGCTTCTGAAAACCATCGCGGTCGGGTAGTGTCGTGTTGGGCCTGGCCAGGTTGTGTCAGGCCATCATTACTCAGCTGAAAGTAAACAGCGCTTCGCTTGCTGTGCTCGTTCGCTTGAAATAAGGTATCACGGGTAAATGTATGAGTACTTATCTGTAGCTAACGAGAAAAAGACTAGAATGCACTAGTGGGCTCATACCGGGTACCTCCAAGCGCCAGTAAAGTGTATTATTTACCGTACTGCTGCAGTTCCTCTTTTCTACAAAGCGAATACTTTTACGGTCCCACATATTCAGTTAATTTTGTGGTCTTAGCCTACCCTGTTACAGTGTCTCACAGTTCGCATAGCTCTGCCAAATGCCATCAGATTCTATTATTTACTCCAGGATCCGGATCCTATTCTGCCCCCAAATCTAGTGAACTCTTTCTTGGCCCACTGCTCACCTACCCACCAGATTTCACTGAAAATTTGTAACTTTTTGGAATGGCTTGTACACAAACAGATAAGACACGGTCGAATACACAATCTCCGTCCATCATCATTGGCGCACACAAATGGGACAATTGTTGCATAGTGATTATACTTGGCTAAGTTAGATGAGAGGAGGATTTCTTGGTAATTACAGACATATACTAATGGGGATTGGTTGGTTGTTATCGGTGATGATTAGGGATTTAGCGAGTCCTGGCGGCAATTGAGAGAGGAACTGGCATGTTAGTTAACCAGCTTATTGTTGCGTCTTCCCTCATTCAATATTTCTGACAAATTCATTTTGGCTTAAAATTATTCGTGGGGGTCTGAGAGTGTTAATATTGCTACTGTTCACCTTTCTATTATCGAGACAACTACTTATTCTCATTTAGGTAATCCCAGTTATACTGTATAATGTGTTCAGCTAAGAATGGGTACAGGATCCTGAGAGTTAACGAATATTGCTTCTTACGTCAGCGCAAGGAGTCTTTCGGATATAGGATGAGCCTATGAAGAAATAACAAGAATAATGTGAAAGGACATCGTTTAGAGACGAATGAATACATCCAACCTGAAATAACCGTCCTGTAGAGAACCAAGAGAGAATTTCAATGATGCTGCCATTAGCGACAAACGTTGCAACAAATATGTGGGTACAGGAAGGGCGTACTTTGAAGAGGGTAACAAAAAGACAAGCCTATGTCTGAAGTCCAGTAAAACTGAGTTTGCTGACTAAAATCAGACCATATGATCGCCTCTTGTATTTCTGTGCTTAGTTATAAAGGCTGTTTTGGAGACTTCTCTGTGAGGAACCCCATACTTTTTTATACTGAAGTTTGTGTTGTTGTGACCCACTTACTTTTTCCTCGCTGAGTCCTAGAAAGTGTTATTTTGTACTGCCAATCCATATGT